>NW_026605134.1:0-148355 GCF_945859685.1 Eupeodes corollae
CGAGTATCTCAGATACAATAGCATCGCAAGCACGTAGGAAGGAGTACCTTTTCAACGGTGTATCAAACATTAAATTTTGTGACTACTTTTTTGTTGAAAATTTTGATGTCGAGTATCTCAGATACAATAGCATCGCAAGCACGTACATCGTACATTAAATTTTGTGACTAATTTTTTGTTGAAAATTTTGATGTCGAGTATCTCAGATACAATAGCATCGCAAGCACGTACATCGTACATTAAATTTTGTGACTACTTTTTTGTTAAAAATATTGATGTCGAGTATCTCAGATACAATAGCATCGCAAGCACGTAGGAAGGAGTACCTTTTCAACGGTGTATCGAACACTAAATTTTGTGACTACTTTTTTGTTGAAAATTTTGATGTCGAGTATCTCAGATACAATAGCATCGCAAGCACGTACATTTTACATTAAATTTTGCGACTACTTTTTTGTTGAAAATTTTGATGTCGAGTATCTCAGATACAATAGCATCGCAAGCACGTAGGAAGGAGTACCTTTCCAACGGTGTATCGAACATTAAATTTTGTGACTACTTTTTTGTTGAAAATTTTGATGTCGAGTATCTCAGATACAATAGCATCGCAAGCACGTACATCGTACATTAAATTTTGTGACTACTTTCTGTTGAAAATTTTGATGTCGAGTATCTCAGATACAATAGCATCGCAAGAACGTACATCGCACAATCGTACATTAAATTTTGTGACTACTTTTTTTTTGGAAATTTTGATGACGAGTATCTCAGATACAATAGCATCGCAAGCACGTAGGAAGGAGTACCTCTTCAACGGTGTATCGAACATTAAATTTTGTGGCTACTTTTTTGTTGAAAATTTTGATGTCGAGTATCTCAAATACAATAGCATCGCAAGCACGTAGGTACATCGTACATTAAATTGTGTGACTACTTTTTTGTTGAAAATTTTGATGTCGAGTATCTCAGATACAATAGCATCGCAAGCACGTAGGAGGGGAGTACCTTTTCAACTGTGTAGCGAACATTAAATTTTGTGACTACTTTTTTGTTGAAAATTTTGATGTCGAGTATCTCAGATACAATAGCATCGCAAGCACGTACATCGTACATTAAATTTTGTGACTAATTTTTTGTTGAAAATTTTAATGTCGAGTATCTCAGATACAATAGCATCGCAAGAACGTACATCGTACATTAAATTTTGTGACTACTTTTTTGTTAAAAATATTGATGTCGAGTATCTCAGATACAATAGCAACGCAAGCACGTAGGATGTTGTACCTTTTCAACGGTGTATCGAACACTAAATTTTGTGACTACTTTTTTGTTGAAAATTTTGATGTCGAGTATCTCAGATACAATAGCATCGCAAGCACGTACATTTTACATTAAATTTTGTGACTACTTTTTTGTTGAAAATATTGATGTCGAGTATCTCAGATACAATAGCATCGCAAGCACGTAGGAAGGAGTACCTTTTCAACGGTGTATCGAACATTAAATTTTGTGACTACTTTTTTGTTGAAAATTTTGATGTCGAGTATCTCAGATGCAATAGCATCGCAAGCACGTAGGAGGGAGTACCTTTTCAACGGTGTACCGAACATTAAATTTTTTGACTACTTTTTTTTGAAAATTTTGATGTCGAGTATCTCAGATACAATAGCATCGCAAGCACGTACATCGTACAATAAATTTTGTGACTACTTTTTTGTTGAAAATTTTGATGTCGAGTATCTCAGATACAATAGCATCGCAAGCACGTACATCGAACATTAAATTTTGTGACTACTTTTTTGTTAAAAATATTGATGTCGAGTATCTCAGATACAATAGCATCGCAAGCACGTAGGAAAGAGTACCTTTTCAACGGTGTATCGAACACTAAATTTTGTGACTACTTTTTTGTTGAAAATTTTGATGACTACTTTTTTGTTGAAAATTTTGATGTCGAGTATCTCAGATACAATAGCATCGCAAGCACGTAGGAAGGAGTACCTTTTCACAGTGTATCGAACATTAAATTTTGTGACTACTTTTTTGTTGAAAATTTTGATGTCGAGTATCTCAGATACAATAGCATCGCAAGCACGTACATCGTAAATTAAATTTTGTGACTACTTTTTTGTTGAAAATTTTGATGTCGAGTATCTCAGATACAATAGCATCGCAAGCACGTAGGAAGGAGTACCTTTTCAACGCTGTATCGAACATTAAATTTTGTGACTACTTTTTTGTTGAAAATTTTGATGTCGAGTATCTCAGATACAATAGCATCGCAAGCACTTACATCGTACATTAAATTGTGTGACTACTTTTTTGTTGAAAATTTTGATGTCGAGTATCTCAGATACAACAGCATCGCAAGCACGTACATCGTACATTAAATTTTGTGACTACTTTTTTGTTAAAAATATTGATGTCGAGTATCTCAGATACAATAGCAACTCAAGCACGTAGGAAGGAGTACCTTTTCAACGGTGTATCGAACACTAAATTTTGTGGCTACTTTTTTGTTGAAAATTTTGATGTCGAGTATCTCAGATACAATAGCATCGCAAGCACGTAGGAAGGAGTACCTTTTCAACGGTGTATCGAACACTAAATTTTGTGACTACTCTTTTGTTGAAAATTTTGATGACTACTTTTTTGTTGAAAATTTTGATGTCGAGTATCTCAGATACAATAGCATCGCAAGCACGTAGGAAGTAGTACCTTTTCAACGGTGTAATCGAACATTAAATTTTGTGACTACTTTTTTGTTGAAAATTTTGATGTCGAGTATCTCAGATACAATAGCATCGCAAGCACGTACATCGTACATTAAATTTTATGACTACTTTTTTTTTGGAAATTTTGATGACGAGTATCTCAGATACAATAGCATCGCAAGCACGTAGGAAGGAGTACCTTTTCAACGGTGTATCGAACATTAAATTTTGTGATTACTTTTTTGTTGAAAATTTTGATGTCGAGTATCTCAGATACAATAGCATCGCAAGCACGTACATCGTACATTAAATTTTGTGATTACTTTTTTGTTGAAAATTTTGATGTCGAGTATCTCAGATACAATAGCATCGCAAGCACGTAGGAAGGAGTACCTTTTCAACGGTGTATCGAACATTAAATTTTGTGACTACTTTTTTGTTGAAAATTTTGATGTCGAGTATCTCAGATACAATAGCATCGCAAGCACTTACATCGTACATTAAATTGTGTGACTACTTTTTTGTTGAAAATTTTGATGTCGAGTATCTCAGATACAATAGCATCGCAAGCACGTACGAAGGAGTACCTTTTCAACGGTGTATCGAACACTAAATTTTGTGGCTACTTTTTTGTTGAAAATTTTGATGTCGAGTATCTCAGATACAATAGCATCGCAAGCACGTAGGAAGGAGTACCTTTTCAACGGTGTATCGAACATTAAATTTTGTGACTACTTTTTTTGTTGAAAATTTTGATGTCGAGTATCTTAGATACAATAGCATCGCAAGCACGTACATCGTACATTAAATTTTATGACTACTTTTTTTTTGGAAATTTTGACGACGAGTATCTCAGATACAATAGCATCGCAAGCACGTAGGAAGGAGTACCTTTTCAACGGTGTATCGAACATTAAATTTTGTGACTACTTTTTTGTTGAAAATTTTGATGTCGAGTATCTCAGATACAATAGCATCGCAAGCACGTACATCGTAAATTAAATTTTGTGACTACTTTTTTGTTGAAAATTTTGATGTCGAGTATCTCAGATACAATAGCATCGCAAGCACGTACATCGTAAATTAAATTTTGTGACTACTTTTTTGTTGAAAATTTTGATGTCGAGAATCTCAGATACAATAGCATCGCAAGCACGTACATTGTACATTAAATTTTGTGACTACTTTTTTGTTGAAAATTTTGATGTCAAGTATCTCAGATACAATAGCATCGCAAGTACGTACATCGTACATTAAATTTGTGTGACTACTTTTTTGTTGAAAATTTTGATGTCGACTATCTCAGAAACAATAGCATCGCAAACACGTACATCTTACATTAAATTTTGTGACTACTTTTTTGTTGAAAATTTTGATGTCGAGAATCTCAGATACAATAGCATCGCAAGCACGTACATTGTACATTAAATTTTGTGACTACTTTTTTGTTGAAAATTTTGATGTCGAGTATCTCAGATGCAATAGCATCGCAAGCACGTAGGAGGGAGTACCTTTTCAACGGGTGTACCGAACATTAAATTTTTTGACTACTTTTTTTTTGAAAATTTTGATGTCGAGTATCTCAGATACAATAGCATCGCAAGCACGTAGGAAGGAGTACCTTTTCAACGGTGTATCAAACATTAAATTTTGTGACTACTTTTTTGTTGAAAATTTTGATGTCGAGTATCTCAGATACAATAGCATCGCAAGCACGTACATCGTACATTAAATTTTGTGACTAATTTTTTGTTGAAAATTTTGATGTCGAGTATCTCAGATACAATAGCATCGCAAGCACGTACATCGTACATTAAATTTTGTGACTACTTTTTTGTTAAAAATATTGATGTCGAGTATCTCAGATACAATAGCATCGCAAGCACGTAGGAAGGAGTACCTTTTCAACGGTGTATCGAACACTAAATTTTGTGACTACTTTTTTGTTGAAAATTTTGATGTCGAGTATCTCAGATACAATAGCATCGCAAGCACGTACATTTTACATTAAATTTTGCGACTACTTTTTTGTTGAAAATTTTGATGTCGAGTATCTCAGATACAATAGCATCGCAAGCACGTAGGAAGGAGTACCTTTCCAACGGTGTATCGAACATTAAATTTTGTGACTACTTTTTTGTTGAAAATTTTGATGTCGAGTATCTCAGATACAATAGCATCGCAAGCACGTACATCGTACATTAAATTTTGTGACTTCTTTCTGTTGAAAATTTTGATGTCGAGTATCTCAGATACAATAGCATCGCAAGAACGTACATCGCACAATCGTACATTAAATTTTGTGACTACTTTTTTTTTGGAAATTTTGATGACGAGTATCTCAGATACAATAGCATCGCAAGCACGTAGGAAGGAGTACCTTTTCAACGGTGTATCGAACATTAAATTTTGTGACTACTTTTTTGTTGAAAATTTTGATGTCGAGTATCTCAAATACAATAGCATCGCAAGCACGTAGGTACATCGTACATTAAATTGTGTGACTACTTTTTTGTTGAAAATTTTGATGTCGAGTATCTCAGATACAATAGCATCGCAAGCACGTAGGAAGGAGTACCTTTTCAACGGTGTATCGAACATTAAATTTTGTGACTACTTTTTTGTTGAAAATTTTGATGTCGAGTATCTTAGATACAATAGCATCGCAAGCACGTACATCGTACATTAAATTTTATGACTACTTTTTTTTTGGAAATTTTGACGACGAGTATCTCAGATACAATAGCATCGCAAGCACGTAGGAAGGAGTACCTTTTCAACGGTGTATCGAACATTAAATTTTGTGACTACTTTTTTGTTGAAAATTTTGATGTCGAGTATCTCAGATACAATAGCATCGCAAGCACGTACATCGTAAATTAAATTTTGTGACTACTTTTTTGTTGAAAATTTTGATGTCGAGTATCTCAGATACAATAGCATCGCAAGCACGTACATCGTAAATTAAATTTTGTGACTACTTTTTTGTTGAAAATTTTGATGTCGAGAATCTCAGATACAATAGCATCGCAAGCACGTACATTGTACATTAAATTTTGTGACTACTTTTTTGTTGAAAATTTTGATGTCAAGTATCTCAGATACAATAGCATCGCAAGTACGTACATCGTACATTAAATTTTGTGACTACTTTTTTGTTGAAAATTTTGATGTCGACTATCTCAGAAACAATAGCATCGCAAACACGTACATCTTACATTAAATTTTGTGACTACTTTTTTGTTGAAAATTTTGATGTCGAGAATCTCAGATACAATAGCATCGCAAGCACGTACATTGTACATTAAATTTTGTGACTACTTTTTTGTTGAAAATTTTGATGTCGAGTATCTCAGATGCAATAGCATCGCAAGCACGTAGGAGGGAGTACCTTTTCAACGGTGTACCGAACATTAAATTTTTTGACTACTTTTTTTTTGAAAATTTTGATGTCGAGTATCTCAGATACAATAGCATCGCAAGCACGTAGGAAGGAGTACCTTTTCAACGGTGTATCAAACATTAAATTTTGTGACTACTTTTTTGTTGAAAATTTTGATGTCGAGTATCTCAGATACAATAGCATCGCAAGCACGTACATCGTACATTAAATTTTGTGACTAATTTTTTGTTGAAAATTTTGATGTCGAGTATCTCAGATACAATAGCATCGCAAGCACGTACATCGTACATTAAATTTTGTGACTACTTTTTTGTTAAAAATATTGATGTCGAGTATCTCAGATACAATAGCATCGCAAGCACGTAGGAAGGAGTACCTTTTCAACGGTGTATCGAACACTAAATTTTGTGACTACTTTTTTGTTGAAAATTTTGATGTCGAGTATCTCAGATACAATAGCATCGCAAGCACGTACATTTTACATTAAATTTTGCGACTACTTTTTTGTTGAAAATTTTGATGTCGAGTATCTCAGATACAATAGCATCGCAAGCACGTAGGAAGGAGTACCTTTCCAACGGTGTATCGAACATTAAATTTTGTGACTACTTTTTTGTTGAAAATTTTGATGTCGAGTATCTCAGATACAATAGCATCGCAAGCACGTACATCGTACATTAAATTTTGTGACTTCTTTCTGTTGAAAATTTTGATGTCGAGTATCTCAGATACAATAGCATCGCAAGAACGTACATCGCACAATCGTACATTAAATTTTGTGACTACTTTTTTTTTGGAAATTTTGATGACGAGTATCTCAGATACAATAGCATCGCAAGCACGTAGGAAGGAGTACCTTTTCAACGGTGTATCGAACATTAAATTTTGTGACTACTTTTTTGTTGAAAATTTTGATGTCGAGTATCTCAAATACAATAGCATCGCAAGCACGTAGGTACATCGTACATTAAATTGTGTGACTACTTTTTTGTTGAAAATTTTGATGTCGAGTATCTCAGATACAATAGCATCGCAAGCACGTAGGAAGGAGTACCTTTTCAACTGTGTAGCGAACATTAAATTTTGTGACTACTTTTTTGTTGAAAATTTTGATGTCGAGTATCTCAGATACAATAGCATCGCAAGCACGTACATCGTACATTAAATTTTGTGACTAATTTTTTGTTGAAAATTTTAATGTCGAGTATCTCAGATACAATAGCATCGCAAGAACGTACATCGTACATTAAATTTTGTGACTACTTTTTTGTTAAAAATATTGATGTCGAGTATCTCAGATACAATAGCAACGCAAGCACGTAGGATGTTGTACCTTTTAAACGGTGTATCGAACACTAAATTTTGTGACTACTTTTTTGTTGAAAATTTTGATGTCGAGTATCTCAGATACAATAGCATCGCAAGCACGTACATTTAACATTAAATTTTGTGACTACTTTTTTGTTGAAAATTTTGATGTCGAGTATCTCAGATACAATAGCATCGCAAGCACGTAGGAAGGAGTACCTTTTCAACGGTGTATCGAACATTAAATTTTGTGACTACTTTTTTGTTGAAAATTTTGATGTCGAGTATCTCAGATGCAATAGCATCGCAAGCACGTAGGAGGGAGTACCTTTTCAACGGTGTACCGAACATTAAATTTTTTGACTACTTTTTTTTGAAAATTTTGATGTCGAGTATCTCAGATACAATAGCATCGCAAGCACGTACATCGTACAATAAATTTTGTGACTACTTTTTTGTTGAAAATTTTGATGTCGAGTATCTCAGATACAATAGCATCGCAAGCACGTACATCGAACATTAAATTTTGTGACTACTTTTTTGTTAAAAATATTGATGTCGAGTATCTCAGATACAATAGCATCGCAAGCACGTAGGAAAGAGTACCTTTTCAACGGTGTATCGAACACTAAATTTTGTGACTACTTTTTTGTTGAAAATTTTGATGACTACTTTTTTGTTGAAAATTTTGATGTCGAGTATCTCAGATACAATAGCATCGCAAGCACGTAGGAAGGAGTACCTTTTCACAGTGTATCGAACATTAAATTTTGTGACTACTTTTTTGTTGAAAATTTTGATGTCGAGTATCTCAGATACAATAGCATCGCAAGCACGTACATCGTAAATTAAATTTTGTGACTACTTTTTTGTTGAAAATTTTGATGTCGAGTATCTCAGATACAATAGCATCGCAAGCACGTAGGAAGGAGTACCTTTTCAACGCTGTATCGAACATTAAATTTTGTGACTACTTTTTTGTTGAAAATTTTGATGTCGAGTATCTCAGATACAATAGCATCGCAAGCACTTACATCGTACATTAAATTGTGTGACTACTTTTTTGTTGAAAATTTTGATGTCGAGTATCTCAGATACAATAGCATCGCAAGCACGTAGGAAGGAGTACCTTTTCAACGGTGTATCGAACATTAAATTTTGTGACTACTTTTTTGTTGAAAATTTTGATGTCGAGTATCTCAGATACAATAGCATCGCAAGCACGTACATCGTACATTAAATTTTGTGACTACTTTTTTGTTAAAAATATTGATGTCGAGTATCTCAGATACAATAGCAACTCAAGCACGTAGGAAGGAGTACCTTTTCAACGGTGTATCGAACACTAAATTTTGTGGCTACTTTTTTGTTGAAAATTTTGATGTCGAGTATCTCAGATACAATAGCATCGCAAGCACGTAGGAAGGAGTACCTTTTCAACGGTGTATCGAACACTAAATTTTGTGACTACTCTTTTGTTGAAAATTTTGATGACTACTTTTTTGTTGAAAATTTTGATGTCGAGTATCTCAGATACAATAGCATCGCAAGCACGTAGGAAGGAGTACCTTTTCAACGGTGTATCGAACATTAAATTTTGTGACTACTTTTTTGTTGAAAATTTTGATGTCGAGTATCTCAGATACAATAGCATCGCAAGCACGTACATCGTACATTAAATTTTATGACTACTTTTTTTTTGGAAATTTTGATGACGAGTATCTCAGATACAATAGCATCGCAAGCACGTAGGAAGGAGTACCTTTTCAACGGTGTATCGAACATTAAATTTTGTGATTACTTTTTTGTTGAAAATTTTGATGTCGAGTATCTCAGATACAATAGCATCGCAAGCACGTACATCGCAAATTAAATTTTGTGACTACTTTTTTGTTGAAAATTTTGATGTCGAGTATCTCAGATACAATAGCATCGCAAGCACGTAGGAAGGAGTACCTTTTCAACGGTGTATCGAACATTAAATTTTGTGACTACTTTTTTGTTGAAAATTTTGATGTCGAGTATCTCAGATACAATAGCATCGCAAGCACTTACATCGTACATTAAATTGTGTGACTACTTTTTTGTTGAAAATTTTGATGTCGAGTATCTCAGATACAATAGCATCGCAAGCACGTACGAAGGAGTACCTTTTCAACAGTGTATCGAACACTAAATTTTGTGACTACTTTTTTGTTGAAAATTTTGATGTCGAGTATTTCAGATACAATAGCATCGCAAGCACGTACATTTTACATTAAATTTTGTGACTACTTTTTTGTTGAAAATTTTGATGTCGAGTATCTCAGATACAATAGCATCGCAAGCACGTACATCGTACATTAAATTTTGTGACTACTTTTTTGTTAAAAATATTGATGTCGAGTATCTCAGATACAATAGCAACTCAAGCACGTAGGAAAGAGTACCTTTTCAACGGTGTATCGAACACTAAATTTTGTGACTACTTTTTTGTTGAAAATTTTGATGTCGAGTATCTCAAATACAATAGCATCGCAAGCACGTAGGTACATCGTACATTAAATTGTGTGACTACTTTTTTGTTGAAAATTTTGATGTCGAGTATCTCAGATACAATAGCATCGCAAGCACGTAGGAAGGAGTACCTTTTCAACTGTGTAGCGAACATTAAATTTTGTGACTACTTTTTTGTTGAAAATTTTGATGTCGAGTATCTCAGATACAATAGCATCGCAAGCACGTACATTTTACATTAAATTTTGTGACTACTTTTTTGTTGAAAATTTTGATGTCGAGTATCTTAGATACAATAGCATCGCAAGCACGTAGGAAGGAGTACCTTTTCAACGGTGTATCGAATATTAAATTTTGTGACTACTTTTTTGTTGAAAATTTTGATGTCGAGTATCTCAGATGCAATAGCATCGCAAGCACGTAGGAGGGAGTACCTTTTCAACGGTGTACCGAACATTAAATTTTTTGACTACTTTTTTTTTGAAAATTTTGATGTCGAGTATCTCAGATACAATAGCATCGCAAGCACGTAGGAAGGAGTACCTTTTCAACGGTGTATCGAACATTAAATTTTGTGACTACTTTTTTGTTGAAAATTTTGATGTCGAGTATCTCAGATACAATAGCATCGCAAGCACGTACATCGTACATTAAATTTTGTGACTACTTTTTTGTTGAAAATTTTGATGTCGAGTATCTCAGATACAATAGCATCGCAAGCACGTAGGAAGGAGTACCTTTTCAACGGTGTATCGAACATTAAATTTTGTGACTACTTTTTTGTTGAAAATTTTGATGTCGAGTATCTCAGATACAATAGCATCGCAAGCACGTACATCGTACATTAAATTTTATGACTACTTTTTTTTTCGAAATTTTGACGACGAGTATCTCAGATACAATAGCATCGCAAGCACGTAGGAAGGAGTACCTTTTCAACGGTGTATCGAACATTAAATTTTGTGATTACTTTTTTGTTGAAAATTTTGATGTCGAGTATCTCAGATACAATAGCATCGCAAGCACGTACATCGTACATTAAATTTTGTGACTACTTTTTTGTTGAAAATTTTGATGTCGAGTATTTCAGATACAATAGCATCGCAAGCACGTAGGAAGGAGTACCTTTTCAACGGTGTATCGAACATTAAATTTTGTGACTACTTTTTTGTTGAAAATTTTGATGTCGAGTATCTCAGATACAATAGCATCGCAAGCACTTACATCGTACATTAAATTGTGTGACTACTTTTTTGTTGAAAATTTTGATGTCGAGTATCTCAGATACAATAGCATCGCAAGCACGTAGGAAGGAGTACCTTTTCAACGGTGTATCGAACATTAAATTTTTTGACTACTTTTTTGTTGAAAATTTTGATGTGGAGTATCTCAGATACAATAGCATCGCAAGCACGTACATCGTACATTAAATTTTGTGACTAATTTTTTGTTGAAAATTTTGATATCGAGTATCTCAGATACAATAGCATCGCAAGCACGTACATCGTACATTAAATTTTGTGACTACTTTTTTGTTAAAAATATTGATGTCGAGTATCTCAGATACAATAGCAACTCAAGCACGTAGGAAGGAGTACCTTTTCAACGGTGTATCGAACACTAAATTTTGTGGCTACTTTTTTGTTGAAAATTTTGATGTCGAGTATCTCAGATACAATAGCATCGCAAGCACGTAGAAAGGAGTACCTTTTCAACGGTGTATCGAACACTAAATTTTGTGACTACTTTTTTGTTGAAAATTTTGATGACTACTTTTTTGTTGAAAATTTTGATGTCGAGTATCTCAGATACAATAGCATCGCAAGCACGTAGAAAGGAGTACCTTTTCAACGGTGTATCGAACATTAAATTTTGTGACTACTTTTTTGTTGAAAATTTTGATGTCGAGTATCTCAGATACAATAGCATCGGAAGCACGTACATCGTACATTAAATTTTATGACTACTTTTTTTTTTGGAAATTTTGATGACGAGTATCTCAGATACAATAGCATCGCAAGCACGTAGGAAGGAGTACCTTTTCAACGGTGTATCGAACATTAAATTTTGTGATTACTTTTTTGTTGAAAATTTTGATGTCGAGTATCTCAGATACAATAGCATCGCAAGCACGTAGGAAGGAGTACCTTTTCAACGGTGTATCGAACATTAAATTTTGTGACTACTTTTTTGTTGAAAATTTTGATGTCGAGTATCTCAGATACAATAGCATCGCAAGCACGTACATCGAACATTAAATTTTGTGACTACTTTTTTTTTCGAAATTTTGACGACGAGTATCTCAGATACAATAGCATCGCAAGCACGTAGGAAGGAGTACCTTTTCAACGGTGTATCGAACATTAAATTTTGTGATTACTTTTTTGTTGAAAATTTTGATGTCGAGTATCTCAGATACAATAGCATCGCAAGCACGTACATCGTACATTAAATTTTGTGACTACTTTTTTGTTGAAAATTTTGATGTCGAGTATTTCAGATACAATAGCATCGCAAGCACGTAGGAAGGAGTACCTTTTCAACGGTGTATCGAACATTAAATTTTGTGACTACTTTTTTGTTGAAAATTTTGATGTCGAGTATCTCAGATACAATAGCATCGTAAGCACTTACATCGTACATTAAATTGTGTGACTACTTTTTTGTTGAAAATTTTGATGTCGAGTATCTCAGATACAATAGCATCGCAAGCACGTAGGAAGGAGTACCTTTTCAACGGTGTATCGAACATTAAATTTTTTGACTACTTTTTTGTTGAAAATTTTGATGTCGAGTATCTCAGATACAATAGCATCGCAAGCACGTACATCGTACATTAAATTTTGTGACTAATTTTTTGTTGAAAATTTTGATATCGAGTATCTCAGATACAATAGCATCGCAAGCACGTACATCGTACATTAAATTTTGTGACTACTTTTTTGTTAAAAATATTGATGTCGAGTATCTCAGATACAATAGCAACTCAAGCACGTAGGAAGGAGTACCTTCTCAACGGTGTATCGAACACTAAATTTTGTGACTACTTTTTTGTTGAAAATTTTGATGTCGAGTATCTCAGATACAATAGCATCGCAAGCACGTAGGAAGGAGTACCTTTTCAACGGTGTATCGAACACTAAATTTTGTGACTACTTTTTTGTTGAAAATTTTGATGACTACTTTTTTGTTGAAAAT
Source organism: Eupeodes corollae (assembly GCF_945859685.1). Classification (NCBI taxonomy): domain Eukaryota; kingdom Metazoa; phylum Arthropoda; class Insecta; order Diptera; family Syrphidae; genus Eupeodes; species Eupeodes corollae. Next base: position 13,120 of record NW_026605134.1, read on the forward strand.
TTTGATGTCGAGTATCTCAGATACAATAGCATCGCAAGCACGTAGAAAGGAGTACCTTTTCAACGGTGTATCGAACATTAAATTTTGTGACTACTTTTTTGTTGAAAATTTTGATGTCGATTATCTCAGATACAATAGCATCGCAAGCACGTACATCGTATATTAAATTTTGTGACTACTTTTTTGTTGAAAATTTTGATGTCGAGTATCTCAGATACAATAGCATTGCAAGCACGTACATCGTACATTAAATTTTGTGACTAATTTTTTGTTGAAAATTTTGATGTCGAGTATCTCAGATACAATAGCATCGCAAGCACGTACATCGTACATTAAATTTTGTGACTACTTTTTTGTTGAAAATTTTGATGTCGAGTATCTCAGATACAATAGCATCGCAAGCACGTAGGAAGGAGTACCTTTTCAACGGTGTATCGAACATTAAATTTTTTGACTACTTTTTTGTTGAAAATTTTGATGTGGAGTATCTCAGATACAATAGCATCGCAAGCACGTACATCGTACATTAAATTTTGTGACTAATTTTTTGTTGAAAATTTTGATATCGAGTATCTCAGATACAATAGCATCGCAAGCACGTACATCGTACATTAAATTTTGTGACTACTTTTTTGTTAAAAATATTGATGTCGAGTATCTCAGATACAATAGCAACTCAAGCACGTAGGAAGGAGTACCTTTTCAACGGTGTATCGAACACTAAATTTTGTGGCTACTTTTTTGTTGAAAATTTTGATGTCGAGTATCTCAGATACAATAGCATCGCAAGCACGTAGGAAGGAGTACCTTTTCAACGGTGTATCGAACACTAAATTTTGTGACTACTTTTTTGTTGAAAATTTTGATGACTACTTTTTTGTTGAAAATTTTGATGTCGAGTATCTCAGATACAATAGCATCGCAAGCACGTAGAAAGGAGTACCTTTTCAACGGTGTATCGAACATTAAATTTTGTGACTACTTTTTTGTTGAAAATTTTGATGTCGAGTATCTCAGATACAATAGCATCGGAAGCACGTACATCGTACATTAAATTTTATGACTACTTTTTTTTTGGAAATTTTGATGACGAGTATCTCAGATACAATAGCATCGCAAGCACGTAGGAAGGAGTACCTTTTCAACGGTGTATCGAACATTAAATTTTGTGATTACTTTTTTGTTGAAAATTTTGATGTCGAGTATCTCAGATACAATAGCATCGCAAGCACGTACATCGCAAATTAAATTTTGTGACTACTTTTTTGTTGAAAATTTTGATGTCGAGTATCTCAGATACAATAGCATCGCAAGCACGTAGGAAGGAACATTAAATTTTGTGACTACTTTTTTGTTGAAAATTTTGATGTCGAGTATCTCAGATACAATAGCATCGCAAGCACTTACATCATACATTAAATTGTGTGACTACTTTTTTGTTGAAAATTTTGATGTCGAATATCTCAGATACAATAGCATCGCAAGCACGTACGAAGGAGTACCTTTTCAACGGTGTATCGAACATTAAATTTTGTGACTACTTTTTTGTTGAAAATTTTGATGTCGAGTATCTCAGATACAATAGCATCGCAAGCACGTACATCGTATATTAAATTTTGTGACTAATTTTTTGTTGAAAATTTTGATGTCGAGTATCTCAGATACAATAGCATCGCAAGCACGTACATCGTACATTAAATTTTGTGACTACTTTTTTGTTAAAAATATTGATGTCGAGTATCTCAGATACAATAGCAACTCAAGCACGTAGGAAGGAGTACCTTTTCAACGGTGTATCGAACACTAAATTTTGTGACTACTTTTTTGTTGAAAATTTTGATGTCGAGTATCTCAGATACAATAGCATCGCAAGCACGTACATTTTACATTAAATTTTGTGACTACTTTTTTGTTGAAAATTTTGATGTCGAGTATCTCAGATACAATAGCATCGCAAGCACGTAGGAAGGAGTACCTTTTCAACGGTGTATCGAACATTAAATTTTGTGACTACTTTTTTGTTGAAAATTTTGATGTCGAGTATCTCAGATACAATAGCATCGCAAGCACGTACATCGTACATTAAATTTTGTGACTACTTTTTTGTTGAACATTTTGATGTCGAGTATCTCAGATACAATAGCATCGCAAGCACGTACATCGTACATTAAATTTTGTGACTACTTTTTTGTCGAGTATCTCAGATACAATAGCATCGCAAGCACGTAGGAAGGAGTACCTTTTCAACGGTGTATCGAACATTAAATTTTGTGACTACTTTTTTGTTGAAAATTTTGATGTCGAGTATCTCAGATACAATAGCATCGCAAGCACGTACATCGTACATTAAATTGTGTGACTACTTTTTTGTTGAAAATTTTGATGTCGAGTATCTCAGATACAATAGCATCGCAAGCACGTAGGAAGGAGTACCTTTTCAACGGTGTATCGAACATTAAATTTTGTGACTACTTTTTTGTTGAAAATTTTGATGTCGAGTATCTCAGATACAAAAGCATCGCAAGCACGTACATCGTACATTAAATTTTGTGACTAATTTTTTGTTGAAAATTTTGATGTCGAGTATCTCAGATACAATAGCATCGCAAGCACGTACATCGTACATTAAATTTTGTGACTACTTTTTTGTTAAAAATATTGATGTCGAGTATCTCAGATACAATAGCAACTCAAGCACGTAGGAAGGAGTACCTTTTCAACGGTGTATCGAACACTAAATTTTGTGACTACTTTTTTGTTGAAAATTTTGATGTCGAGTATCTCAGATACAATAGCATCGCAAGCACGTACATTTTACATTAAATTTTGTGACTACTTTTTTGTTGAAAATTTTGATGTCGAGTATCTCAGATACAATAGCATCGCAAGCACGTAGGAAGGAGTACCTTTTCAACGGTGTATCGAACATTAAATTTTGTGACTACTTTTTTGTTGAAAATTTTGATGTCGAGTATCTCAGATACAATAGCATCGCAAGCACGTACATCGTACATTAAATTGTGTGACTACTTTTTTGTTGAAAATTTTGATGTCGAGTATCTCAGATACAATAGCATCGCAAGCACGTACATCGTACATTAAATTGTGTGACTACTTTTTTGTTGAAAATTTTGATGTCGAGTATCTCAGATACAATAGCATCGCAAGCACGTAGGAAGGAGTACCTTTTCAACGGTGTATCGAACATTAAATTTTGTGACTACTTTTTTGTTGAAAATTTTGATGTCGAGTATCTTAGATACAATAGCATCGCAAGCACGTACATCGTACATTAAATTTTGTGACTAATTTTTTTTTGAAAATTTTGATGTCGAGTATCTCAGATACAATAGCATCGCAAGCACGTACATTTTACATTAAATTTTGTGACTACTTTTTTGTTGAAAATTTTGATGTCGAGTATCTCAGATACAATAGCATCGCAAGCACGTAGGAGGGAGTACCTTTTCAACGGTGTATCGAACATTAAATTTTGTTACTACTTTTTTGTTGAAAATTTTGATGTCGAGTATCTCAGATACAGTAGCATCGCAAGCACGTACATCGTACATTAAATTTTGTGACTACTTTTTTGTTGAAAATTTTGATGTCGAGTATCTCAGATACAATAGCATCGCAAGCACGTACATCGTACATTACATTTTATGACTACTTTTTTTTTTGGAAATTTTGATGACGAGTATCTCAGATACAATAGCATCGCAAGCACGTAGGAAGGAGTACCTTTTCAACGGTGTATCGAACATTAAATTTTGTGATTACTTTTTTGTTGAAAATTTTGATGTCGAGTATCTCAGATACAATAGCATTGCAAGCACGTACATCGTAAATTAAATTTTGTGCCTACTTTGTTGTTGAAAATTTTGATGTCGAGTATCTCAGATACAATAGCATCGCAAGCACGTAGGAAGGAGTACCTTTTCAACGGTGTATCGAACATTAAATTTTGTGACTACTTTTTTGTTGAAAATTTTGATGTCGAGCATCTCAGATACAATAGCATCGCAAGCACGTACGAAGGAGTACCTTTTCAACGGTGTATCGAACATTAAATTTTGTGACTACTTTTTTGTTGAAAATTTTGATGTCGATTATCTCAGATACAATAGCATCGCAAGCACGTACATCGTATATTAAATTTTGTGACTACTTTTTTGTTGAAAATTTTGATGTCGAGTATCTCAGATACAATAGCATTGCAAGCACGTACATCGTACATTAAATTTTGTGACTAATTTTTTGTTGAAAATTTTGATGTCGAGTATCTCAGATACAATAGCATCGCAAGCACGTACATCGTACATTAAATTTTGTGACTACTTTTTTGTTAAAAATATTGATGTCGAGTATCTCAGATACAATAGCAACTCAAGCACCTAGGAAGGAGTACCTTTTCAACGGTGTATCGAACACTAAATTTTGTGACTACTTTTTTGTTGAAAATTTTGATGTCGAGTATCTCAGATACAATAGCATCGTAAGCACGTACATTTTACATTAAATTTTGTGACTACTTTTTTGTTGAAAATTTTGACGTCGAGTATCTCAGATACAATAGCATCGCAAGCACGTAGGAAGGAGTACCTTTTCAACGGTGTATCGAACATTAAATTTTGTGACTACTTTTTTGTTGAAAATTTTGATGTCGAGTATCTCAGATACAATAGCATCGCAAGCACGTACATCGTACATTAAATTGTGTGACTACTTTTTTGTTGAAAATTTTGATGTCGAGTATCTCAGATATAATAGCATCGCAAGCACGTAGGAAGGAGTACCTTTTCAACGGTGTATCGAACATTAAATTTTGTGACTACTATTTTGTTGAAAATTTTGATGTCGAGTATCTTAGATACAATAGCATCGCAAGCACGTACATCGTACATTAAATTTTGTGACTAATTTTTTGTTGAAAATTTTGATGTCGAGTATCTCAGATACAATAGCATCGCAAGCACGTACATCGTACATTAAATTTTGTGACTACTTTTTTGTTAAAAATATTGATGTCGAGTATCTCAGATACAATAGCATCGCAAGCACGTAGGAAGGAGTACCTTTTCAACGGTGTATCGAACACTAAATTTTGTGACTACTTTTTTGTTTTAAATTTTGATGTCGAGTATCTCAGATACAATAGCATCGCAAGCACGTACATTTTACATTAAATTTTGTGACTAATTTTTTGTTGAAAATTTTGATGTCGAGTATCTCAGATACAATAGCATCGCAAGCACGTAGGAGGGAGTACCTTTTCAACGGTGTATCAAACATTAAATTTTGTGACTACTTTTTTGTTGAAAATTTTGATGTCGAGTATCTCAGATACAATAGCATCGCAAGCACGTACATCGTACATTTAATTTTGTGACTACTTTTTGTTGAAAATTTTGATGTCGAGTATCTCAGATACAATAGCATCGCAAGAACGCACATCGTACAATAAATTTTGTGACTACTTTTTTGTTGAAAATTTTGATGTCGAGTATCTCAGATACAATAGCATCGCAAGCACGTACATCGTACATTAAATTTTGTGACTGCTTTTTTTTTGGAAATTTTGATGACGAGTATCTCAGATACAATAGCATCGCAAGCACGTAGGAAGGAGTACCTTTTCAACGGTGTATCGAACATTAAATTTTGTGACTACTTTTTTGTTGAAAATTTTGATGTCGAGTATCTCAGATACAATAGCATCGCAAGCACGTACATCGTAAATTAAATTTTGTGGCTACTTTTTTGTTGAAAATTTTGATGTCGAGTAGCTCAGATACAATAGCATCGCAAGCACGTAGGAAGGAGTACCTTTTCAACGGTGTATCGAACATTAAATTTTGTGACTACTTTTTTGTTGAAAATTTTGATGTCGAGTATCTCAGATACAATAGCATCGCAAGCACGTACATCGTACATTAAATTGTGTGACTACTTTTTTGTTGAAAATTTTGATGTCGAGTATCTCAGATACAATAGCATCGCAAGCACGTAGGAAGGAGTACCTTTTCAACGGTGTATCGAACATTAAATTTTGTGACTACTTTTTTGTTGAAAATTTTGATGTCGAGTATCTCAGATACAATAGCATCGCAAGCACGTACATATTACATTAAATTTTGTGACTACTTTTTTGTTGAAAATTTTGATGTCGAGTATCTTAGATGCAATAGCATCGCAAGCACGTAGGAAGGAGTACCTTTTCAACGGTGTATCGAACAATAAATTTTGTGACTACTTTTTTGTTGAAAATTTTGATATCGAGTATCTCAGATACAATAGCATCGCAAGCACGTACATTTTACATTAAATTTTGTGACTACTTTTTTGTTGAAAATTTTGATGTCGAGTATCTTAGATACAATAGCATCGCAAGCACGTAGGAAGGAGTACCTTTTCAACGGTGTATCGAACATTAAATTTTGTGACTACTTTTTTGTTGAAAATTTTGATGTCGAGTATCTCAGATGCAATAGCATCGCAAGCACGTAGGAGGGAGTACCTTTTCAACGGTGTACCGAACATTAAATTTTTTGACTACTTTTTTTTTGAAAATTTTGATGTCGAGTATCTCAGATACAATAGCAACGCAAGCACGTAGGAAGGAGTACCTTTTCAACGGTGTATCGAACATTAAATTTTGTGACTACTTTTTTGTTGAAAATTTTGATGTCGAGTATCTCAGATACAATAGCATCGCAAGCACGTACATCGTACATTAAATTTTGTGACTAATTTTTTGTTGAAAATTTTGATGTCGAGTATCTCAGATACAATAGCATCGCAAGAACGTACATCGTACATGAAATTGTGTGACTACCTTTTTGTTGAAAATTTTGATGTCGAGTATCTCAGATACAATAGCATCGCAAGCACGTAGGAAGGAGTACCTTTTCAACGGTGTATCGAACATTAAATTTTGTGACTACTTTTTTGTTGAAAATTTTGATGTCGAGTATCTCAGATACAATAGCATCGCAAGCACGTACATTTTACATTAAATTTTGTGACTACTTTTTTGTTGAAAATTTTGATGTCGAGTATCTCAGATACAATAGCATCGCAAGCATGTAGGAAGGAGTACCTTTTCAACGGTGTATCGAACATTAAATTTTTTGACTACTTTTTTGTTGAAAATTTTGGTGTCGAGTATCTCAGAAACAATAGCATCGCAAGCACGTACATCGTACATTAAATTTTGTGACTACTTTTTTGTTGAAAATTTTGATGTCGAGTATCTCAGATACAATAGCATCGCAAGCACGTACATCGTACATTAAATTTTGTGACTACTTTTTTGTTGAAAATTTTGATGTTGAGTATCTCAGATACAATAGCATCGCAAGCACATACATCGAACATTAAATTTTGTGACTATTTTTTTGTTGAAAATTTTGATGTCGAGTATCTCAGATACAATAGCATCGCAAGCACGTCCATCGTACATTAAATTTTGTGATTACTTTTTTGTTGAAAATTTTGATGTCGAGTATCTCAGATACAATAGCATCGCAACCACGTCAGAAGGAGTACCTTTTCAACGGTGTATCGAACACTAAATTTTGTGACTACTTTTTTGTTAAAAATTTTGATGTCGAGTATCTCAGATACAATAGCATCGCAAGCACGTACATCGTACAATAAATTTTGTGACTACTTTTTTGTTGAAAATTTTGATGTCGAGTATCTCAGATACAATAGCATCGCAAGCACGTACATCGCACACTAAATTTTGTGACTACTTTTTTGTTAAAAATATTGATGTCGAGTATCTCAGATACAATAGCATCGCAAGCACGTAGGAAGGAGTACCTTTTCAACGGTGTATCGAACACTAAATTTTGTGACTACTTTTTTGTTGAAAATTTTGATGTTGAGTATCTCAGATACAATAGCATCGGAAGCACGTACATCTTACATTAAATTTTGTGACTACTTTTTTGTTGAAAATTTTGATGTCGAGTATCTCAGATACAATAGCATCGCAAGCATGTACATCGTACATTAAATTTTGTGACTACTTTTTTGTTGAAAATTTTGATGTCGAGTATCTCAGATACAATAGCATCGCAAGCACGTACCTCGTACATTAAATTTTGTGACTACTTTTTTGTTGAAAATTTTGATGTCGAGTATCTCAGATACAATAGCATCGCAAGCACGTCCATCGTACATTAAATTTTGTGATTACTTTTTTGTTGAAAATTTTGATGTCGAGTATCTCAGATACAATAGCATCGCAACCACGTAAGAAGGAGTACCTTTTCAACGGTGTATCGAACATTAAATTTTGTGACTACTTTTTTGTTGAAAATTTTGATGTCGAGTATCTCAGATACAATAGCATCGCAAGCACGTACATCGTACATTAAATTTTGTGACTACTTTTTTGTTGAAAATTTTTATGTCGAGTATCTCAGATACAATAGCATCGCAAGCACGTACATCGTACATTAAATTTTGTGACTACTTTTTTGTTGAAAATTTTGATGTCGAGTATCTCAAGCACAATAGCATCGCAAGCACGTACATCGTTCATTAAATTTTGTGACTACTTTTTTGTTGAAAATTTTGATGTCGAGTATCTCAGATACAATAGCATCGCAAGCACGCAGGAAGGAGTACCTTTTCAATGGTGTATCGAACATTAAATTTTTTGACTTCTTTTTTGTTGAAAATTTTGATGTCGAGTATCTCAGATACAATAGCATCGCAAGCACATACATCGTACATTAAATTTTGTGACTACCTTTTTGTTGAAAATTTTGATGTCGAGTATCTCACATACAATAGCATCGCAAGCACGTACATCGTACATTAAATTTTGTGACTACTTTTTTGTTGAAAATTTTGATGTCGAGTATCTCAGATACAATAGCTTCGCAAGCACGTACATCGTACATTAAATTTTGTGACTACTTTTTGTTGAAAATTTTGATGTCGAGTATCTCAGATACAATAGCATCGCAAGCACGTACATCGTACATTAAATTTTGTGACTACTTTTTTATTGAAAATTTTGATGTCGAGTATCTCAGATACAATAGCATCGCAAGCACGTACATCGTACATTAAATTTTGTGACTACTTTTTTGTTGAAAATTTTGATGTCGAGTATCTCAGATACAATAGCATCGCAAGCACGTACATCGAACATTAAATTTTGTGACTACTTTTTTGTTGAAAATTTTGATGTCGAGTATCTCAGATACAATAGCATCGCAAGCACGTCCATCGTACATTAAATTTTGTGATTACTTTTTTGTTGAAAATTTTGATGTCGAGTATCTCAGATACAATAACATCGCAAGCACGTCCATCGTACATTAAATTTTGTGACTATTTTTTTGTTGAAAATTTTGATGTCGAGTATCTCAGATACAATAGCATCGCAAGCACGTACATCGTACATTAAATTTTGTGACTACTTTTTTGTTGAAAATTTTGATGTCGAGTATCTCAGATACAATAGCATCGCAAGCACGCAGGAAGGAGTACCTTTTCAATGGTGTATCGAACATTAAATTTTTTGACTTCTTTTTTGTTGAAAATTTTGATGTCGAGTATCTCAGATACAAAAGCATCGCAAGCACGTACATCGTACATTAAATTTTGTGACTACCTTTTTGTTGAAAATTTTGATGTCGAGTATCTCAGATACAATAGAATCGCAAGCACGTACATCGTACATTAAATTTTGTGACTACTTTTTGTTGAAAATTTTGATGTCGAGTATCTCAGATACAATAGCTTCGCAAGCACGTACATCGTACATTAAATTTTGTGACTACTTTTTGTTGAAAATTTTGATGTCGAGTATCTCAGATACAATAGCATCGCAAGCACATACATCGTACATTAAATTTTGTGACTACTTTTTTATTGAAAATTTTGATGTCGAGTATCTCAGATACAATAGCATCGCAAGCACGTACATCGTACATTAAATTTTGTGACTACTTTTTTGTTGAAAATTTTGATGTCGAGTATCTCAGATACAATAGCATCGCAACCACGTAAGAAGGAGTACCTTTTCAACGGTGTATCGAACATTAAATTTTGTGACTACTTTTTTGTTGAAAATTTTGATGTCGAGTATCTCAGATACAATAGCATCGCAAGCACGTAGAAAGGAGTACCTTTTCAACGGTGTATAGAACATTAAATTTTTTGACTACTTTTTTGTTGAAAATTATGATGTCGAGTATCTCAGATACAATAGCATCGCAAGCACGTACATCGTACATTAAATTTTGTGACTACTTTTTCGTTGAAAATTTTGATGTCGAGTATCTCAGATACAATAGCATCGCAAGCACGTACATCGTACATTAAATTTTGTGACTACTTTTTTGTTGAAAATTTTTATGTCGAGTATCTCAGATACAATAGCATCGCAAGCACGTAGGAAGGAGTACCTTTTCAACGGTGTATCGTACATTAAATTTTGTGACTACTTTTTTGTTGAACATTTTGATGTCGAGTATCTCAGATACAATAACATCGCAAGCACGTACATCGTACAATAAATTTTGTGACTACTTTTTTGTTGAAAATTTTGATGTCGAGTATCTCAGATACAATAGCATCGCAAGCACGTAGGAAGGAGTACCTTTTCAACGGTGTATCGAACATTAAATTTTTTGAATTCTTTTTTGTTGAAAATTTTGATGTCGAGTATCTCAGATACAATAGCATCGCAAGCACGTACATCGTACATTAAATTTTGTGACTACTTTTTTGTTGAAAATTTTGATGTCGAGTATCTCAGATACAATAGCTTCGCAAGCACGTACATCGTACATTAAATTTTGTGACTACTTTTTTGTTGAAAATTTTGATGTCGAGTATCTCAAGCACAATAGCATCGCAAGCACGTACATCGCTCATTAAATTTTGTGACTACTTTTTTGTTGAAAATTTTGATGTCGAGTATCTCAGATACAATAGCATCGCAAGCACGTAGGAAGGAGTACCTTTTCAATGGTGTATCGAACATTAAATTTTTTGACTTCTTTTTTGTTGAAAATTTTGATGTCGAGTATCTCAGATACAATAGCATCGCAAGCACGTACATCGTTCATTAAATTTTGTGACTACTTTTTTGTTGAAAATTTTGATGTCGAGCATCTCAGATACAATAGCATCGCAAGCACGTACATCGTACATTAAATTTTGTGACTACTTTTTTGTTGAAAATTTTGATGTCGAGTATCTCAGATACAATAGCATCGCAAGCACGTACATCGTACATTAAATTTTGTGACTACTTTTTTGTTGAAAATTTTGATGTCGAGTATCTCAGATACAATAGCATCGCAAGCACGTACATCGTACATTAAATTTTGTGACTACTTTTTTGTTGAAAATTTTGATGTCGAGTATCTCAAGCACAATAGCATCGCAAGCACGTACATCGTTCATTAAATTTTGTGACTACTTTTTTGTTGAAAATTTTGATGTCGAGTATCTCAGATACAATAGCATCGCAAGCACGCAGGAAGGAGTAACTTTTCAATGGTGTATCGAACATTAAATTTTTTGACTTCTTTTTTGTTGAAAATTTTGATGTCGAGTATCTCAGATACAATAGCATCGCAAGCACGTACATCGTACATTAAATTTTGTGACTACTTTTTTGTTGAAAATTTTGATGTCGAGTATCTCAGATACAATAGCATCGCAAGCACGCAGGAAGGAGTAACTTTTCAATGGTGTATCGAACATTAAATTTTGTGACTACTTTTTTGTTGAAAATTTTGATGTCGAGTATCTCAGATACAATAGCTTCGCAAGCACGTACATCGTACATTAAATTTTGTGACTACTTTTTGTTGAAAATTTTGATGTCGAGTATCTCAGATACAATAGCATCGCAAGCACGTACATCGTACATTAAATTTTGTGACTACTTTTTTATTGAAAATTTTGATGTCGAGTATCTCAGATACAATAGCATCGCAAGCACGTACATCGTACATTAAATTTTGTGACTACTTTTTTGTTGAAAATTTTGATGTCGAGTATCTCAGATACAATAGCATCGCAAGCACGTACATCGAATATTAAATTTTGTGACTACTTTTTTGTTGAAAATTTTGATGTCGAGTATCTCAGATACAATAGCATCGCAAGCACGTCCATCGTACATTAAATTTTGTGATTACTTTTTTGTTGAAAATTTTGATGTCGAGTATCTCAGATACAATAGCATCGCAAGCACGTCCATCGTACATTAAATTTTGTGATTACTTTTTTGTTGAAAATTTTGATGTCGAGTATCTCAGATACAATAGCATCGGAAGCACGTCCATCGTACATTAAATTTTGTGACTATTTTTTTGTTGAAAATTTTGATGTCGAGTATCTCAGATACAATAGCATCGCAAGCACGTACATCGTAGATTAAATTTTGTGACTACTTTTTTGTTGAAAATTTTGATGTCGAGTATCTCAGATACAATAGCATCGCAAGCACGCAGGAAGGAGTACCTTTTCAATGGTGTATCGTACATTAAATTTTGTGACTACTTTTTTGTTGAACATTTTGATGTCGAGTATCTCAGATACAATAACATCGCAAGCACGTACATCGTACAATAAATTTTGTGACTACTTTTTTGTTGAAAATTTTGATGTCGAGTATCTCAGATACAATAGCATCGCAAGCACGTAGGAAGGAGTACCTTTTCAACGGTGTATCGAACATTAAATTTTTTGAATTCTTTTTTGTTGAAAATTTTGATGTCGAGTATCTCAGATACAATAGCATCGCAAGCACGTACATCGCACATTAAATTTTGTGACTACTTTTTTGTTGAAAATTTTGATGTCGAGTATCTCAGATACAATAGCTTCGCAAGCACGTACATCGTACATTAAATTTTGTGACTACTTTTTTGTTGAAAATTTTGATGTCGAGTATCTCAAGCACAATAGCATCGCAAGCACGTACATCGCTCATTAAATTTTGTGACTACTTTTTTGTTGAAAATTTTGATGTCGAGTATCTCAGATACAATAGCATCGCAAGCACGTAGGAAGGAGTACCTTTTCAATGGTGTATCGAACATTAAATTTTTTGACTTCTTTTTTGTTGAAAATTTTGATGTCGAGTATCTCAGATACAATAGCATCGCAAGCACGTACATCGTTCATTAAATTTTGTGACTACTTTTTTGTTGAAAATTTTGATGTCGAGCATCTCAGATACAATAGCATCGCAAGCACGTACATCGTACATTAAATTTTGTGACTACTTTTTTGTTGAAAATTTTGATGTCGAGTATCTCAGATACAATAGCATCGCAAGCACGTACATCGTACATTAAATTTTGTGACTACTTTTTTGTTGAAAATTTTGATGTCGAGTATCTCAGATACAATAGCATCGCAAGCACGTACATCGTACATTAAATTTTGTGACTACTTTTTTGTTGAAAATTTTGATGTCGAGTATCTCAAGCACAATAGCATCGCAAGCACGTACGTCGTTCATTAAATTTTGTGACTTCTTTTTTGTTGAAAATTTTGATGTCGAGTATCTCAGATACAATAGCATCGCAAGCACGCAGGAAGGAGTAACTTTTCAATGGTGTATCGAACATTAAATTTTTTGACTTCTTTTTTGTTGAAAATTTTGATGTCGAGTATCTCAGATACAATAGCATCGCAAGCACATACATCGTACATTAAATTTTGTGACTACCTTTTTGTTGAAAATTTTGATGTCGAGTATCTCAGATACAATAGCATCGCAAGCACTTACATCGTACATTAAATTTTGTGACTACTTTTTTGTTGAAAATTTTGATGTCGAGTATCTCAGATACAATAGCTTCGCAAGCACGTACATCGTACATTAAATTTTGTGACTACTTTTTGTTGAAAATTTTGATGTCGAGTATCTCAGATACAATAGCATCGCAAGCACGAACATCGTACATTAAATTTTGTGACTACTTTTTTATTGAAAATTTTGATGTCGAGTATCTCAGATACAATAGCATCGCAAGCACGTACATCGTACATTAAATTTTGTGACTACTTTTTTGTTGAAAATTTTGATGTCGAGTATCTCAGATACAATAGCATCGCAAGCACGTACATCGAACATTAAATTTTGTGACTACTTTTTTGTTGAAAATTTTGATGTCGAGTATCTCAGATACAATAGCATCGCAAGCACGTCCATCGTACATTAAATTTTGTGATTACTTTTTTGTTGAAAATTTTGATGTCGAGTATCTCAGATACAATAGCATCGCAAGCACGTCCATCGTACATTAAATTTTGTGATTACTTTTTTGTTGAAAATTTTGATGTCGAGTATCTCAGATACAATAACATCGCAAGCACGTCCATCGTACATTAAATTTTGTGACTATTTTTTTGTTGAAAATTTTGATGTCGAGTATCTCAGATACAATAGCATCGCAAGCACGTCCATCGTAGATTAAATTTTGTGACTACTTTTTTGTTGAAAATTTTGATGTCGAGTATCTCAGATACAATAGCATCGCAAGCACGCAGGAAGGAGTACCTTTTCAATGGTGTATCGAACATTAAATTTTTTGACTACCTTTTTGTTGAAAATTTTGTTGTCGAGTATCTCAGATACAATAGCATCGCAAGCACGTACATCGTACATTAAATTTTGTGACTACTTTTTTGTTGAAAATTTTGATGTCGAGGATCTCAGATACAATAGCTTCGCAAGCACGTACATCGTACATTAAATTTTGTGACTACTTTTTGTTGAAAATTTTGATGTCGAGTATCTCAGATACAATAGCATCGCAAGCATGTACATCGAACATTAAATTTTGTGACTACTTTTTTATTGAAAATTTTGATGTCGAGTATCTCAGATACAATAGCATCGCAAGCACGTACATCGTACATTAAATTTTGTGACTACTTTTTTGTTGAAAATTTTGATGTCGAGTATCTCAGATACAATAGCATCGCAAGCACGTACATCGAACATTAAATTTTGTGACTACTTTTTTGTTGAAAATTTTGATGTCGAGTATCTCAGATACAATAGCATCGCAAGCACGTCCATCGTACATTAAATTTTGTGATTACTTTTTTGTTGAAAATTTTGATGTCGAGCATCTCAGATACAATAGCATCGCAACCACGTAAGAAGGAGTACCTTTTCAACGGTGTATCGAACATTAAATTTTGTGACTACTTTTTTGTTGAAAATTTTGATGTCGAGTATCTCAGATGCAATAGCATCGCAAGCACGTAGGAGGGAGTACCTTTTCAACGGTGTACCGAACATTAAATTTTTTGACTACTTTTTTGTTGAAAATTTTGATGTCGAGTATCTCAGATACAATAGCATCGCAAGCACGTACATCGTACATTAAATTTTGTGACTACTTTTTTGTTAAAAATATTGATGTCGAGTATCTCAGATACAATAGCATCGCAAGCACGTAGGAAGGAGTACCTTTTCAACGGTGTATCGAACATTAAATTTTGTGACTACTTTTTTGTTGAAAATTTTGATGTCGAGTATCTCAGATACAATAGCATCGCAAGCACGTAGGAAGGAGTACCTTTTCAACGGTGTTTCGAACATTAAATTTTGTGACTACTTTTTTGTTGAAAATTTTGATGTCGAGTATCTCAGATACAATAACATCGCAAGCACGTCCATCGTACATTAAATTTTGTGACTATTTTTTTGTTGAAAATTTTGATGTCGAGTATCTCAGATACAATAGCATCGCAAGCACGTACATCGTACATTAAATTTTGTGACTACTTTTTTGTTGAAAATTTTGATGTCGAGTATCTCAGATGCAATAGCATCGCAAGCACGTAGGAGGGAGTACCTTTTCAACGGTGTACCGAACATTAAATTTTTTGACTACTTTTTTGTTGAAAATTTTGATGTCGAGTATCTCAGATACAATAGCATCGCAAGCACGTACATCGTACATTAAATTTTGTGACTACTTTTTTGTTAAAAATATTGATGTCGAGTATCTCAGATACAATAGCATCGCAAGCACGTAGGAAGGAGTACCTTTTCAACGGTGTATCGAACATTAAATTTTGTGACTACTTTTTTGTTGAAAATTTTGATGTCGAGTATCTCAGATACAATAGCATCGCAAGCACGTAGGAAGGAGTACCTTTTCAACGGTGTTTCGAACATTAAATTTTGTGACTACTTTTTTGTTGAAAATTTTGATGTCAAGTATCTCAGATACAATAGCATCGCAAGCACGTACATCGTACATTAAATTTTGTGACTACTTTTTTGTTGAAAATTTTGATGTCGAGTATCTCAGATACAATAGCATCGCAAGCACGTACATCGTACACTAAATTTTGTGACTACTTTTTTGTTGAAAATTTTGATGTCGAGTATCTCAGATGCAATAGCATCGCAAGCACGTAGGAAGGAACACCTTTTCAACGGTGTATCGTACATTAAATTTTGTGACTACTTTTTTGTTGAAAATTTTGATGTCGAGTTTCTCAGATACAATAACATCGCAAGCACGTACATCGTACATTAAATTTTGTGACTACTTTTTTGTTGAAAATTTTGATGTCGAGTATCTCAGATACAATAGCATCGCAAGCACGTAGGAAGGAGTAAATTTTCAACGGTGTATCGAACATTAAATTTTGTGACTACTTTTTTGTTGAAAATTTTGATGTCGAGTATCTCAGATACAATAGCATCGCAAGCACGTACATCGTACATTAAATTTTGTGACTACTTTTTTGTTGAAAATTTTGATGTCGAGTATCTCAGATACAATAGCATCGCAAGCACGTACATCGTACATTAAATTTTGTGACTACTTTTTTGTTGAAAATTTTGATGTCGAGTATCTCAGATACAATAGCATCGCAAGCACGTACATCGTACATTAAATTTTGTGACTACTTTTTTGTTGAAAATTTTGATGTCGAGTATCTCAGATGCAATAGCATCGCAAGCACGTAGGAAGGAGTACCTTTTCAACGGTGTATCATACATTAAATTTTGTGACTACTTTTTTGTTGAAAATTTTGATGTCGAGTATCTCAGATACAATAGCATCGCAAGCACGTAGGAAGGAGTACCTTTTCAATGGTGTATCGAACATTAAATTTTTTGACTTCTTTTTTGTTGAAATTTTTGATGTCGAGTATCTCAGATACAATAGCATCGCAAGCACGTACATCGTACATTAAATTTTGTGACTACCTTTATGTTGAAAATTTTGATGTCGAGTATCTCAGATACAATAGCATCGCAAGCACGTAGGTACATCGTACATTAAATTTTGTGACTACTTTTTTGTTGAAAATTTTGATGTCGAGTATCTCAGATACAATAGCATCGCAAGCACGTAGGAAGGAGTACCTTTTCAACGGTGTATCGAACATTAAATTTTTTGACTACTTTTTTGTTGAAAATTTTGATGTCGAGTATCTCATATACAATAGCATCGCAAGCACGTACATCGTTCATTAAATTTTGTGACTACTTTTTTGTTGAAAATTTTGATGTCGAGCATCTCAGATACAATAGCATCGCAACCACGTAAGAAGGAGTACCTTTTCAACGGTGTATCGAACATTAAATTTTGTGACTACTTTTTTGTTGAAAATTTTGATGTCGAGTATCTCAGATACAATAGCATCGCAAGCACGTAGAAAGGAGTACCTTTTCAACGGTGTATCGAACATTAAATTTTGTGACTACTTTTTTGTTGAAAATTTTGATGTCGAGTATCTCAGATACAATAACATCGCAAGCACGTCCATCGTACATTAAATTTTGTGACTATTTTTTTGTTGAAAATTTTGATGTCGAGTATCTCAGATACAATAGCATCGCAAGCACGTACATCGTACATTAAATTTTGTGACTACTTTTTTGTTGAAAATTTTGATGTCGAGTATCTCAGATGCAATAGCATCGCAAGCACGTAGAAGGGAGTACCTTTTCAACGGTGTACCGAACATTAAATTTTTTGACTACTTTTTTGTTGAAAATTTTGATGTCGAGTATCTCAGATACAATAGCATCGCAAGCACGTACATCGTACATTAAATTTTGTGACTACTTTTTTGTTAAAAATATTGATGTCGAGTATCTCAGATACAATAGCATCGCAAGCACGTAGGAAGGAGTACCTTTTCAACGGTGTATCGAACATTAAATTTTGTGACTAGTTTTTTGTTGAAAATTTTGATGTCGAGTATCTCAGATACAATAGCATCGCAAGCACGTAGGAAGGAGTACCTTTTCAACGGTGTATAGAACATTAAATTTTTTGACTACTTTTTTGTTGAAAATTTTGATGTCGAGTATCTCAGATACAATAGCATCGCAAGCACGTACGTCGTACATTAAATTTTGTGACTACTTTTTTGTTGAAAATTTTGATGTCGAGTATCTCAGATACAATAGCATCGCAAGCACGTACATCGTACATTAAATTTTGTGACTACTTTTTTGTTGAAAATTTTGATGTCGAGTATCTCAGATGCAATAGCATCGCAAGCACGTAGGAAGGAGTACCTTTCCAATGGTGTATCGAACATTAAATTTTTTGACTTCTTTTTTGTTGAAAATTTTGATGTCGAGTATCTCAGATACAATAGCATCGCAAGCACGTACATCGTACATTAAATTTTGTGACTACTTTTTTGTTGAAAATTTTGATGTCGAGTATCTCAGATACAATAGCATCGCAAGCACGTACATCGTACATTAAATTTTGTGACTACTTTTTTGTTGAAAATTTTGATGTCGAGTATATCAAGCACAATAGCATCGCAAGCACGTACATCGTTCATTAAATTTTGTGACTACTTTTTTGTTGAAAATTTTGATGTCGAGTATCTCAGATACAATAGCATCGCAAGCACGTAGGAAGGAGTACCTTTTCAATGGTGTATCGAACATTAAATTTTTTGACTTCTTTTTTGTTGAAAATTTTGATGTCGAGTATCTCAGATACAATAGCATTGCAAGCACGTACATCGTACATTAAATTTTGTGACTACTTTTTTGTTGAAAATTTTGATGTCGAGTATCTCAGATACAATAGCATCGCAAGCACGTAGGTACATCGTACATTAAATTTTGTGACTACTTTTTTGTTGAAAATTTTGATGTCGAGTATCTCAGATACAATAGCATCGCAAGCACGTAGGAAGGAGTACCTTTTAAACGGTGTATCGAACATTAAATTTTTTGACTACTTTTTTGTTGAAAATTTTGATGTCGAGTATTTCATATACAATAGCATCGCAAGCACGTACATCGTTCATTAAATTTTGTGACTACTTTTTTGTTGAAAATTTTGATGTCGAGCATCTCAGATACAATAGCATCGCAACCACGAAAGAAGGAGTACCTTTTCAACGGTGTATCGAACATTAAATTTTGTGACTACTTTTTTGTTGAAAATTTTGATGTCGAGTATCTCAGATACAATAGCATCGCAAGCACGTAGAAAGGAGTACCTTTTCAACGGTGTATCGAACATTAAATTTTGTGACTACTTTTTTGTTGAAAATTTTGATGTCGAGTATCTCAGATACAATAACATCGCAAGCACGTCCATCGTACATTAAATTTTGTGACTATTTTTTTGTTGAAAATTTTGATGTCGAGTATCTCAGATACAATAGCATCGCAAGCACGTACATCGTACATTAAATTTTGTGACTACTTTTTTGTTGAAAATTTTGATGTCGAGTATCTCAGATGCAATAGCATCGCAAGCACGTAGGAGGGAGTACCTTTTCAACGGTGTACCGAACATTAAATTTTTTGACTACTTTTTTGTTGAAAATTTTGATGTCGAGTATCTCAGATACAATAGCATCGCAAGCACGTAGGAAGGAGTACCTTTTCAACGGTGTATAGAACATTAAATTTTTTGACTACTTTTTTGTTGAAAATTTTGATGTCGAGTATCTCAGATACAATAGCATCGCAAGCACGTACATCGTACATTAAATTTTGTGACTACTATTTTGTTGAAAATTTTGATGTCGAGTATCTCAGATACAATAGCATCGCAAGCACGTACATCGTACATTAAATTTTGTGACTACTTTTTTGTTGAAAATTTTGATGTCGAGTATCTCAGATGCAATAGCATCGCAAGCACGTAGGAAGGAGTACCTTTTCAACGGTGTATCGTACATTAAATTTTGTGACTACTTTTTTGTTGAAAATTTTGATGTCGAGTTTCTCAGATAAAATAACATCGCAAGCACGTACATCGTACATTAAATTTTGTGACTACTTTTTTGTTGAAAATTTTGATGTCGAGTATCTCAGATACAATAGCATCGCAAGCACGTAGGAAGGAGTAAATTTTCAACGGTGTATCGAACATTAAATTTTGTGACTACTTTTTTGTTGAAAATTTTGATGTCGAGTATCTCAGATACAATAGCATCGCAAGCACGTACATCGTACATTAAATTTTGTGACTACTTTTTTGTTGAAAATTTTGATGTCGAGTATCTCAGATACAATAGCATCGCAAGCACGTACATCGTACATTAAATTTTGTGACTACTTTTTTGTTGAAAATTTTGATGTCGAGTATATCAAGCACAATAGCATCGCAAGCACGTACATCGTTCATTAAATTTTGTGACTACTTTTTTGTTGAAAATTTTGATGTCGAGTATCTCAGATACAATAGCATCGCAAGCACGTAGGAAGGAGTACCTTTTCAATGGTGTATCGAACATTAAATTTTTTGACTTCTTTTTTGTTGAAAATTTTGATGTCGAGTATCTCAGATACAATAGCATCGCAAGCACGTACATCGTACATTAAATTTTGTGACTACCTTTTTGTTGAAAATTTTGATGTCGAGTATCTCAGATACAATAGCATCGCAAGCACGTAGGTACATCGTACATTAAATTTTGTGACTACTTTTTTGTTGAAAATTTTGATGTCGAGTATCTCAGATACAATAGCATCGCAAGCACGTAGGAAGGAGTACCTTTTCAACGGTGTATCGAACATTAAATTTTTTGACTACTTTTTTGTTGAAAATTTTGATGTCGAGTATCTCATATACAATAGCATCGCAAGCACGTACATCGTTCATTAAATTTTGTGACTACTTTTTTGTTGAAAATTTTGATGTCGAGTATCTCAGATACAATAGCTTCGCAAGCACGTACATCGTACATTAAATTTTGTGACTACTTTTTTGTTGAAAATTTTGATGTCGAGTATCTCAGATACAATAGCATCGCAAGCACGTAGGAAATAGTACCTTTTCAACGGTGTATCGAACACTTTGTGACTACTTTTTTGTTGAAAATTTTGATGTCGAGTATCTCAGATACAATAGCATCGCAAGCACGTACATCGTACATTAAATTTTGTGACTACTTTTTTGTTGAAAATTTTGATGTCGAGTATCTCAGATACAATAGCATCGCAAGCACGTACATCGTACATTAAATTTTGTGACTACTTTTTTGTTGAAAATTTTGATGTCGAGTATCTCAGATACAATAGCATCGCAAGCACGTACATCGTACATTAAATTTTGTGACTACTTTTTTGTTGAAAAATTTGATGTCGGGTATCTCAGATACAATAGCATCGCAAGCACGTACATCGTACACTAAATTTGTTGACTACTTTTTTGTTGAAAATTTTGATGTCGAGTATCTCAGATACAATAGCATCGGAAGCACGTACCTCGTACATTAAATTTTGTGACTACTTTTTTGTTGAAAATTTTGATGTCGAGTATCTCAGATACAATAGCATCGCAAGCACGTAGGAAGGAGTACCTTTTCAACGGTGTATCGAACATTAAATTTTTTGACTACTTTTTTGTTGAAAATTTTGATGTCGAGTATCTCAGATACAATAGCATCGCAAGCACGTACATCGTACATTAAATTTTGTGACTACTTTTTTGTTGAAAATTTTGATGTCGAGTATCTCAGATACTATAGCATCGCAAGCACGTACATCGTACATTAAATTTTGTGACTACTTTTTTGTTGAAAATTTTGATGTCGAGTACCTTAGATACAATAGCATCGCAAGCACGTACATCGTACATTAAATTTTGTGACTACTTTTTTGTTAAAAATTTTGATGTCGAGTATCTCAGATACAATAGCATCGCAAGCACGTACATCGTACATTAAATTTTGTGACTACTTTTTTGTTGAAAATATTGATGCCGAGTATCTCATATACAATAGCATCGCAAGCACGTAGGAAATAGTACCTTTTCAACGGTGTATCGAACACTTTGTGACTACTTTTTTGTTGAAAATTTTGATGTCGAGTATCTCAGATACAATAGCATCGCAAGCACGTACATCGTACATTAAATTTTGTGACTTTTTTTTTGTTGAAAATTTTGATGTCGAGTTTCTCAGATACAATAGCATCGCAAGCACGTACATCGTACATTAAATTTTGTGACTACTTTTTTGTTGAAAATTTTGATGTCGAGTATCTCAGATACAATAGCATCGCAAGCACGTAGGAAGGAGTACCTTTTAAACGGAGTATCCAACATTAAATTTTGTGACTACTTTTTTGTTGAAAATTTTGATGTCGAGTATCTCAGATACAATAGCATCGCAAGCACGTACATCGTACATTAAATTTTTTTAATAACTTTTTTGTTGAAAATTTTGATGTCGAGTATCTCAGATACAATAGCATCGCAAGCACGTAGGAAGGAGTACCTTTTCAACGGTGTATCGAACATTAAATTTTGTGACTAGTTTTTTGTTGAAAATTTTGATGTCGAGTATCTCAGATACAATAGCATCGCAAGCACGTAGGAAGGAGTACCTTTTCAACGGTGTATCGAACATTAAATTTGTTGACTAGTTTTTTGTTGAAAATTTTGATGTCGAGTATCTCAGATACAATAGCATCGCAAGCACGTACATCGTACATTAAATTTTGTGACTACTTTTTTGTTGAAAATTCTGATGTCGAGTATCTCAGATACAATAGCATCGCAAGCACGTACATCGTACATTAAATTTTGTGACTACTATTTTGTTGAAAAATTTGATGTCGGGTATCTCAGATACAATAACATCGCAAGCACGTACATCGTACATTTAATTTTGTGACTACTTTTTTGTTGAAAATTTTGATGTCGAGTATCTCAGATACAATAGCATCGCAAGCACGTACATCGTACATTAAATTTTGTGACTACTTTTTTGTTGAAAATTTTGATGTCGAGTATCTCAGATACAATAGCATCGCAAGCACGTAGGAAGGAGTACCTTTTCAACGGTGTATCGAACATTAAATTTTGCGACTACTTTTTTGTTGAAAATTTTGATGTCGAGTATCTCAGATACAATAGCATCGCAAGCACGTACATCGTACATTATATTGTGTGACTACTTTTTTGTTGAAAATTTTGATGTCGAGTATCTCAGATACAATAGCATCGGAAGCACGTACCTCGTACATTAAATTTTGTGACTACTTTTTTGTTGAAAATTTTGATGTCGAGTATCTCAGATACAATAGCATTGCAAGCACGTAGGAAGGAGTACCTTTTCAACGGTGTATCGAACATTAAATTTTTTGACTAGTTTTTTGTTGAAAATTTTGATGTCGAGTATCTCAGATACAATAGCATCGCAAGCACGTACATCGTACATTAAATTTTGTGACTACTTTTTTGTTGAAAATTTTGATGTCGAGTATCTCAGATACAATAGCATCGCAAGCACGTACATCGTACATTAAATTTTGTGACTACTTTTTTGTTGAAAAATTTGATGTCGGGTATCTCAGATACAATAGCATCGGAAGCACGTACATCGTACATTAAATTTTGTGACTACTTTTTTTTGAAAATTTTGATGTCGAGTATCTCAGATACAATAGCATCGGAAGCACGTACCTCGTACATTAAATTTTGTGACTACTTTTTTGTTGAAAATTTTGATGTCGAGTATCTCAGATACAATAGCATCGCAAGCACGTAGGAAGGAGTACCTTTTCAACGGTGTATCGAACATTAAATTTTTTGACTACTTTTTTGTTGAAAATTTTGATGTCGAGTATCTCAGATACAATAGCATCGCAAGCACGTACATCGTACATCAAATTTTGTGACTACTTTTTTGTTAAAAATTTTGATGTCGAGTATCTCAGATACAATAGCATCGCAAGCACGTACATCGTACATTAAATTTTGTGACTACTTTTTTGTTGAAAATTTTGATGTCGAGTATCTCAGATACAATAGCATCGCCAGCACGTACATCGTACATTACATTTTGTGACTAATTTTTTGTTAAAAAATTTGATGTCGGGTATCTCAGATACAATAGCATCGCAAGCACGTACATCGTACATTAAATTTTGTGACTACTTTTTTGTTGAAAATTTTGATGTCGAGTATCTCAGATACAATAGCATCGGAAGCACGTACCTCGTACATTAAATTTTGTGACTACTTTTTTGTTGAAAATTTTGATGTCGAGTATCTCAGATACAATAGCATCGCAAGCACGTACATCGTACATTACATTTTGTGACTAATTTTTTGTTAAAAAATTTGATGTCGGGTATCTCAGATACAATAGCATCGCAAGCACGTACATCGTACATCAAATTTTGTGACTACTTTTTTGTTAAAAATTTTGATGTCGAGTATCTCAGATACAATAGCATCGCAAGCACGTACATCGTACATTAAATTTTGTGACTACTTTTTTGTTGAAAATTTTGATGTCGAGTATCTCAGATACAATAGCATCGCCAGCACGTACATCGTACATTACATTTTGTGACTAATTTTTTGTTAAAAAATTTGATGTCGGGTATCTCAGATACAATAGCATCGCAAGCACGTACATCGTACATTAAATTTTGTGACTACTTTTTTGTTGAAAATTTTGATGTCGAGTATCTCAGATACAATAGCATCGGAAGCACGTACCTCGTACATTAAATTTTGTGACTACTTTTTTGTTGAAAATTTTGATGTCGAGTATCTCAGATACAATAGCATCGCCAGCACGTACATCGTACATTACATTTTGTGACTAATTTTTTGTTAAAAAATTTGATGTCGGGTATCTCAGATACAATAGCATCGCAAGCACGTACATCGTACATTAAATTTTGTGACTACTTTTTTGTTGAAAATTTTGATGTCGAGTATCTCAGATACAATAGCATCGGAAGCACGTACCTCGTACATTAAATTTTGTGACTACTTTTTTGTTGAAAATTTTGATGTCGAGTATCTCAGATACAATAGCATCGCAAGCACGTACATCGTACATCAAATTTTGTGACTACTTTTTTGTTGAAAATTTTGATGTCGAGTATCTCAGATACAATAGCATCGCAAGCACGTACATCGTACATTAAATTTCGTGACTACTTTTTTGTTGAAAATTTTAATGTCGAGTATCTTAGATACAATAGCATCGCAAACACGTACATCGTACATTAAATTTTGTGACTACTTTTTTGTTAAAAAATTTGATGTCGAGTATCTCATATACAATAGCATCGCAAGCACGTAGGAAGGAGTACCTTTTCAACGGTGTATCGAACACTAAATTTTGTGACTACTTTTTTGTTGAAAATTTTGATGTCGAGTATCTCAGATACAATAGCATCGCAAGCACGTACATCGTACATTAAATTTTGTGACTACTTTTTTGTTGAAAATTTTGATGTCGAGTATCTCAGATACAATAGCATCGCAAGCACGTAGGAAGGAGTACCTTGTCAACGGTGTATCGAACATTAAATTTTGTGACTACTTTTTTGTTGAAAATTTTGATGTCGAGTATCTCAGATACAATAGCATCGCAAGCACGTAGGAAGGAGTACCTTTTCAACGGTGTATCGTACATTAAATTTTGTGACTAATTTTTTGTTGAAAATTTTGATGTCGAGTATCTCAGATACAATAGCATCGCCAGCACGTACATCGTACATTAAGTTTTGTGACTACTTTTTTGTTGAAAATTTTGATGTCGAGTATCTCAGATACAATAGCATCGCAAGCACGCACATCGTACATTAAATTTTGTGACTACTTTTTTGTTGAAAATTTTGATGTCGAGTATCTTAGATACAATAGCATCGCAAACACGTACATCGTACATTAAATTTTGTGACTACTTTTTTGTTAAAAAATTTGATGTCGAGTATCTCATATACAATAGCATCGCAAGCACGTAGGAAGGAGTACCTTTTCAACGGTGTATCGAACACTAAATTTTGTGACTACTTTTTTGTTGAAAATTTTGATGTCGAGTATCTCAGATACAATAGCATCGCAAGCACGTACATCGTACATTAAATTTTGTGACTACTTTTTTGTTGAAAATTTTGATGTCGAGTATCTCAGATACAATAGCATCGCAAGCACGTAGGAAGGAGTACCTTTTCAACGGTGTATCGTACATTAAATTTTGTGACTAATTTTTTGTTGAAAATTTTGATGTCGAGTATCTCAGATACAATAGCATCGCCAGCACGTACATCGTACATTAAGTTTTGTGACTACTTTTTTGTTGAAAATTTTGATGTCGAGTATCTCAGATACAATAGCATCGCAAGCACGCACATCGTACATTAAATTTTGTGACTACTTTTTTGTTGAAAATTTTGATGTCGAGTATCTCAGATACAATAGCATCGCAGGCACGTGCTTCGTACATTAAATTTTGTGACTACTTTTTTGTTGAAAATTTTGATGTCGAGTATCTCAGATACAATAGCATCGCAAGCACGTATGAGGGAGTACCTTTTCAACGGTGTATCGAACATTAAATTTTGTGACTACTTTTTTGTTGAAAATTTTGATGTCGAGTATCTCAGATACAATAGCATCGCAAGCACGTACATCGTGCATTAAATTTTGTGACTACTTTTTTGTTGAAAATTTTGATGTCGAGTATCTCAGATACAATAGCATCGCAAGCACGTACATTGTACATTAAATTTTGTAACTACTTTTTTGTTGAAAATTTTGATGTCGAGTATCTCAGATACAATAGCATCGCAAGCACGTACATCGTACATTAAATTTTGTGACTACTTTTTTGTTGAAAATTTTGATGTCAAGTATCTCAGATACAATAGCATCGCAAGCAGGTAGCACGTACATCGTATATTAAATTTTGTGACTACTTTTTTGTTGAAAATTTTGATGTCGAGTATCTCAGATACAATAGCATCGCAAGCACGTAGGAAGGAGTACCTTTTCAACGGTGTATCGAACATTAAATTTTGTGACTACTCTTTTGTTGAAAATTTTGATGTCGAGTATCTCAGATACAAAAGCATCGCAAGCATCGTACATTAAATTTTGTGACTACTTTTTTGTTGAAAATTTTGATGTCGAGTATCTCAGATACAATAGCATCGCAAAGCACGTAGGAAGGAGTACCTTTTCAACGGTGTATCGAACATTAAATTTTGTGACTACTCTTTTGTTGAAAATTTTGATGTCGAGTATCTCAGATACAATAGCATCGCAAGCATCGTACATTAAATTTTGTGACTACTTTTTTGTTGAAAATTTTGATGTCGAGTATCTCAGATACAATATCATTGCAAGCACGTAGGAAGGAGTACCTTTTCAACGGTGTATCGAACATTAAATTTTTTGACTAGTTATTTGTTGAAAATTTTGATGTCGAGTATCTCAGATACAATAGCATCGCAAGCACGTACATCGTACATTAAATTTTGTGACTACTTTTTTGTTGAAAATTTTGATGTCGAGTATCTCAGATACAATAGCATCGCAAGCACGTACATCGTACATTAAATTTTGTGACTACTATTTTGTTGAAAAATTTGATGTCGGGTATCTCAGATACAATAGCATCGCAAGCACGTACATCGTACATTAAATTTTGTGACTACTTTTTTGTTGAAAATTTTTATGTCGAGTATCTCAGATACAATAGCATTGCAAGCACGTAGGAAGGAGTAGCTTTTCAACGGTGTATCGAACATTAAATTTTTTGACTAGTTTTTTGTTGAAAATTTTGATGTCGAGTATCTCAGATACAATAGCATCGCAAGCACATACATCGTACATTAAATTTTGTGACTACTTTTTTGTTGAAAATTTTGATGTCGAGTATCTCAGATACAATAGCATCGCAAGCACGTACATCGTACATTAAATTTTGTGACTACTTTTTTGTTGAAAAATTTGATGTCGGGTATCTCAGATACAATAGCATCGCAAGCACGTACATCGTACATAAAATTTTGTGCCTACTTTTTTGTTGAAAATTTTGATGTCGAGTATCTCAGATACAATAGCATCGGAAGCACGTACCTCGTACATTAAATTTTGTGACTACTTTTTTGTTGAAAATTTTGATGTCGAGTATCTCAGATACAATAGCATCGCAAGCACGTAGGAAGGAGTACCTTTTCAACGGTGTATCGAACATTAAATTTTTTGACTACTTTTTTGTTGAAAATTTTGATGTCGAGTATCTCAGATACAATAGCATTGCAAAGACGGTGTATCGAACATTAAATTTTTTGACTAGTTATTTGTTGAAAATTTTGATGTCGAGTATCTCAGATACAATAGCATCGCAAGCACGTACATCGTACATTAAATTTTGTGACTACTTTTTTGTTGAAAATTTTGATGTCGAGTATCTCAGATACAATAGCATCGCAAGCACGTAGGAAGGAGTACCTTTTCAACGGTGTATCGAACATTAAATTTTGCGACTACTTTTTTGTTGAAAATTTTGATGTCGAGTATCTCAGATACAATAGCATCGCAAGCACGTACATCGTACATTATATTGTGTGACTACTTTTTTGTTGAAAATTTTGATGTCGAGTATCTCAGATACAATAGCATCGGAAGCACGTACCTCGTACATTAAATTTTGTGACTACTTTTTTGTTGAAAATTTTGATGTCGAGTATCTCCGATACAATAGCATTGCAAGCACGTAGGAAGGAGTAGCTTTTCAACGGTGTATCGAACATTAAATTTTTTGACTAGTTTTTTGTTGAAAATTTTGATGTCGAGTATCTCAGATACAATAGCATCGCAAGCACATACATCGTACATTAAATTTTGTGACTACTTTTTTGTTGAAAATTTTGATGTCGAGTATCTCAGATACAATAGCATCGCAAGCACGTACATCGTACATTAAATTTTGTGACTACTTTTTTGTTGAAAAATTTGATGTCGGGTATCTCAGATACAATAGCATCGCAAGCACGTACATCGTACATAAAATTTTGTGACTACTTTTTTGTTGAAAATTTTGATGTCGAGTATCTCAGATAAAATAGCATCGGAAGCACGTACCTCGTACATTAAATTTTGTGACTACTTTTTTGTTGAAAATTTTGATGTCGAGTATCTCAGATACAATAGCATCGCAAGCACGTAGGAAGGAGTACCTTTTCAACGGTGTATCGAACATTAAATTTTTTGACTACTTTTTTGTTGAAAATTTTGATGTCGAGTATCTCAGATACAATAGCATTGCAAGCACGTACATCGTACATCAAATTTTGTGACTACTTTTTTGTTGAAAATTTTGATGTCGAGTATCTCAGATACAATAGCATCGCAAGCACGTACATCGTACATTACATTTTGTGACTACTTTTTTGTTGAAAAATTTGATGTCGGGTATCTCAGATACAATAGCATCGCAAGCACATACATCGTACATTAAATTTTGTGACTACTTTTTTGTTGAAAATTTTGATGTCGAGTATCTCAGATACAATAGCATCGCAAGCACGTACATCGTACATTAAATTTTGTGACTACTTTTTTGTTGAAAATTTTGATGTCGAGTATCTCAGATACAATAGCATCGCAAGCACGTAGGAAGGAGTACCTTTTCAACGGTGTATAGAACATTAAATTTTGTGATTAATTTTTTGTTGAAAATTTTTATGTCGAGTATCTCAGATACAATAGCATCGCCAGCAACGTGCATCGTACATTAAATTTTGTGACTACTTTTTTGTTGAAAATTTTGATGTCGAGTATCTCATATACAATAGCATCGCAAGCACGTAGGAAGGAGTACCTTTTCAACGGTGTATCGAACACTTTGTGACTACTTTTTTTGTTGAAAATTTTGATGTCAAGTATCTCAGATACAATAGCATCGCAAGCACGTACATCGTATATTAAATTTTTTGACTACTTTTTTGTTGAAAATTTTGATGTCGAGTATCTCAGATACAATAGCATCGCAAGCACGTAGGAAGGAGTACCTTTTCAACGGTTTATCGAACATTAAATTTTGTGACTACTTTTTTGTTGAAAATTTTGATGTCGAGTATCTCAGATACAATAGCATCGCAAGCACGTAGGAAGGAGTACCTTTTAAACGGTGTATCCAACATTAAATTTTGTGACTACTTTTTTGTTGCATCGCAAGCACGTACATCGTACATTAAATTTTTTTAATAACTTTTTTGTTGAAAATTTTGATGTCGAGTATCTCAGATACAATAGCATCGCAAAGCACGTA
Source organism: Eupeodes corollae (assembly GCF_945859685.1). NCBI lineage: Eukaryota > Metazoa > Arthropoda > Insecta > Diptera > Syrphidae > Eupeodes > Eupeodes corollae. The sequence continues at coordinate 43,681 of NW_026605134.1, forward strand.
GGAAGGAGTACCTTTTCAACGGTGTATCGAACATTAAATTTTGTGACTACTCTTTTGTTGAAAATTTTGATGTCGAGTATCTCAGATACAATAGCATCGCAAGCATCGTACATTAAATTTTGTGACTACTTTTTTGTTGAAAATTTTGATGTCGAGTATCTCAGATACAATATCATTGCAAGCACGTAGGAAGGAGTAACATTAAATTTTTTGACTAGTTATTTGTTGAAAATTTTGATGTCAAGTATCTCAGATACAAAAGCATCGCAAGCACGTACATCGTACATTAAATTTTGTGACTACTTTTTTGTTGAAAATTTTGATGTCGAGTATCTCAGATACAATAGCATCGCAAGCACGTACATCGTACATTAAATTTTGTGACTACTATTTTGTTGAAAAATTTGATGTCGGGTATCTCAGATACAATAGCATCGCAAGCACGTACATCGTACATTAAATTTTGTGACTACTTTTTTGTTGAAAATTTTGATGTCGAGTATCTCAGATACAATAGCATCGCAAGCACGTACATCGTACATTAAATTTTGTGACTACTTTTTTGTTGAAAATTTTGATGTCGAGTATCTCAGATACAATAGCATCGCAAGCACGTAGGAAGGAGTACCTTTTCAACGGTGTATCGAACATTAAATTTTGCGACTACTTTTTTGTTGAAAATTTTGATGTCGAGTATCTCAGATACAATAGCATCGCAAGCACGTACATCGTACATTATATTGTGTGACTACTTTTTTGTTGAAAATTTTGATGTCGAGTATCTCAGATACAATAGCATCGGAAGCACGTACCTCGTACATTAAATTGTGTGACTACTTTTTTGTTGAAAATTTTGATGTCGAGTATCTCCGATTACAATAGCATTGCAAGCACGTAGGAAGGAGTACCTTTTCAACGGTGTATCGAACATTAAATTTTTTGACTAGTTTTTTGTTGAAAATTTTGATGTCGAGTATCTCAGATACAATAGCATCGCAAGCACGTACATCGTACATTAAATTTTGTGACTACTTTTTTGTTGAAAATTTTGATGTCGAGTATCTCAGATACAATAGCATCGCAAGCACGTACATCGTACATTAAATTTTGTGACTACTTTTTTGTTGAAAAATTTGATGTCGGGTATCTCAGATACAATAGCATCGCAAGCACGTACATCGTACATAAAATTTTGTGACTACTTTTTTGTTGAAAATTTTGATGTCGAGTATCTCAGATACAATAGCATCGGAAGCACGTACCTCGTACATTAAATTTTGTGACTACTTTTTTGTTGAAAATTTTGATGTCGAGTATCTCAGATACAATAGCATCGCAAGCACGTAGGAAGGAGTACCTTTTCAACGGTGTATCGAACATTAAATTTTTTGACTACTTTTTTGTTGAAAATTTTGATGTCGAGTATCTCAGATACAATAGCATTGCAAGCACGTACATCGTACATCAAATTTTGTGACTACTTTTTTGTTGAAAATTTTGATGTCGAGTATCTCAGATACAATAGCATCGCAAGCACGTACATCGTACATTACATTTTGTGACTACTTTTTTGTTGAAAAATTTGATGTCGGGTATCTCAGATACAATAGCATCGCAAGCACGTAACATCGTACATTAAATTTTGTGACTACTTTTTTGTTGAAAATTTTGATGTCGAGTATCTCAGATACAATAGCATCGGAAGCACGTACCTCGTACATTAAATTTTGTGACTACTTTTTTGTTAAAAATTTTGATGTCGAGTATCTCAGATACAATAGCATCGCAAGCACGTAGGAAGGAGTACCTTTTCAACGGTGTATCGAACATTAAATTTTGTGACTACTTTTTTGTTGAAAATTTTGATGTCGAGTATCTCAGATACAATAGCATCGGAAGCACGTACCTCGTACATTAAATTTTGTGACTACTTTTTTGTTAAAAATTTTGATGTCGAGTATCTCAGATACAATAGCATCGCAAGCACGTAGGAAGGAGTACCTTTTCAACGGTGTATCGAACATTAAATTTTTTGACTACTTTTTTGTTGAAAATTTTGATGTCGAGTATCTCAGATACAATAGCATCGCAAGCACGTACATCGTACATCAAATTTTGTGACTACTTTTTTGTTGAAAATTTTGATGTCGAGTATCTCAGATACAATAGCATCGCAAGCACGTACATCGTACATTAAATTTTGTGACTACTTTTTTGTTGAAAATTTTGATGTCGAGTATCTTAGATACAATAGCATCGCAAACACGTACATCGTACATTAAATTTTGTGACTACTTTTTTGTTAAAAATTTTGATGTCGAGTATCTCAGGTACAATAGCATCGCAAGCACGTAGGAAGGAGTACCTTTTCAACGGTGTATCGAACATTAAATTTTTTGACTACTTTTTTGTTGAAAATTTTGATGTCGAGTATCTCAGATACAATAGCATCGCAAGCACGTACAAAGTACATTAAATTTTGTGACTACTTTTTTGTTGAAAATTTTGATGTCGAGTATCTCAGATACAATAGCATCGCAAGCACGTACATCGTACATTAAATTTTGTGACTACTTTTTTGTTGAAAATTTTGATGTCGAGTATCTCAGATACAATAGCATCGCAAGCACGTACATCGTACATTAAATTGTGTGACTACTTTTTTGTTGAAAATTTTGATGTCGAGTATCTCAGATACAATAGCATCGCAAGCACGTAGGAAGGAGTACCTTTTCAACGGTGTATCGTACATTAAATTTTGTGACTAATTTTTTTAAAGCACGTACATCGTACATTAAATTTTGTGACTACTTTTTTGTTGAACATTTGGATGTCGAGTATCTCAGATACAATAGCATCGCAAGCACATACATCGTACATTTAATTTTGTGACTACTTTTTTGTTGAAAATTTTGATGTCAAGTATCTCAGATACAATAGCATCGCAAGCACGTACATCGTTCATTAAATTTTGTGACTACTTTTTTGTTGAAAATTTTGATGTCGAGTATCTCAGATAAAATAGCATCGCAAGCACGTAGGAAGGAGTACCTTTTCAACGGTGTATCGTACATTAAATTTTTTGACTAATTTTTTCTTGAAAATTTTGATGTCGAGTATCTCAGATACAATAGCATCGCCAGCACGTACATCGTACATTAAATTTTGTGACTACTTTTTTGTTGAAAATTTTGATGTCGAGTATCTCAGATACAATAGCATCGCAAGCACGTACATCGTACATTAAATTTTGTGACTACTTTTTTGTTGAAAATTTTGATGTCGAGTATCTCAGATACAATAGCATCGCAAGCACGTACATCGTTCATTAAATTTTGTGACTACTTTTTTGTTGAAAATTTTGATGTCGAGTATCTCAGATACAATAGCATCGCAAGCACGTAGGAAGGAGTACCTTTTCAACGGTGTATCGTACATTAAATTTTGTGACTAATTTTTTGTTGAAAATTTTGATGTCGAGTATCTCAGATACAATAGCATCGCCAGCACGTACATCGTACATTAAATTTTGTGACTACTTTTTTGTTGAAAATTTTGATGTCGAGTATCTCAGATACAATAGCATCGCAAGCACGTACATCGTACATTAAATTTTGTGACTAATTTTTTGTTGAAAATTTTGATATCGAGTATCTCAGATACAATAGCATCGCAAGCACGTAGGAAGGAGTACCTTTTCAACGGTGTATCGAACATTAATTTTTTGACTACTTTTTTGTTTAAAATTTTGATGTCGAGTATCTCAGATACAATAGCATCGCCAGCACGTACATCGTACATTAAATTTTGTGACTACTTTTTTGTTGAAAATTTTGATGTCGAGTATCTCAGATACAATAGCATCGCAAGCACGTCCATCGTATACAAATTTTGTGACTACTTTTTTGTTGAAAATTTTGATGTCGAGTATCTCAGATACAATAGCATCGCAAGCACGTACATCGTACATTAAATTTTGTGACTACTTTTTTGTTGAAAATTTTGATGTCGAGTATCTCAGATACAATAGCATCGCAAGCACGTAGGAAGGAGTACCTTTTCAACGGTGTATCACACATTAAATTTTGTGACTACTTTTTTGTTGAAAATTTTGATGTCGAGTATCTCAGATACAATAGCATCGCCAGCACGTACATCGTACATTAAATTTTGTGACTACTTTTTTGTTGAAAATTTTGATGTCGAGTATCTCAGATACAATAGCATCGCAAGCACGTAGGAAGGAGTACCTTTTCAACGGTGTATCGTACATTAAATTTTGTGACTAATTTTTTGTTGAAAATTTTGATGTCGAGTATCTCAGATACAATAGCATCGCCAGCACGTACATCGTACATTAAATTTTGTGACTACTTTTTTGTTGAAAATTTTGATGTCGAGTATCTCAGATACAATAGCATCGCAAGCACGTACATCGTACATTAAATTTTGTGACTACTTTTTTGTTGAAAATTTTGATGTCGAGTATCTCAGATACAATAGCATCGCAAGCACGTACATGGTACATTAAATTTTGTGACTACTTTTTTGTTGAAAATTTTGATGTCGAGTATCTCAGATACAATAGCATCGCAAGCACGTAGGAAGGAGTACCTTTTCAACGGTGTATCGAACACTAAATTTTGTGACTACTTTTTTGTTGAAAATTTTGATGTCGAGTATCTCAGATACAATAGCATCGCAAGCACGTACATCGTACATTAAATTTTGTGACTACTTTTTTGTTGAAAATTTTGATGTCGAGTATCTCAGATACAATAGCATCGCAAGCACGTAGGAAGGAGTACCTTTTCAACGGTGTATCGTACATTAAATTTTGTGACTAATTTTTTGTTGAAAATTTTGATGTCGAGTATCTCAGATACAATAGCATCGCCAGCACGTACATCGTACATTAAATTTTGTGACTACTTTTTTGTTGAAAATTTTAATGTCGAGTATCTCAGATACAATACCATCGCAAGCGCGTACATCGTACATTAAATTTTGTGACTACTTTTTTGTTGAAAATTTTGATGTCGAGTATCTCAGATACAATAGCATCGCAAGCACGTAGGAAGGAGTACCTTTTCAACGGTGTATCGAACATTAATTTTTTGACTACTTTTTTGTTGAAAATTTTGATGTCGAGTATCTCAGATACAATAGCATCGCAAGCACGTACATCGTACATTAAATTTTGTGACTACTTTTTTGTTGAAAATTTTGATGTCGAGTATCTCAGATACAATAGCATCGCAAGCACGTACTTCGTAAATTAAATTTTGTGACTACTTTTTTGTTGAAAATTTTGATGTCGAGTATCTCAGATACAATAGCATCGCAAGCACGTAGGAAGGAGTACCTTTTCAACGGTGTATCGAACATTAAATTTTTTGACTACTTTTTTGTTGAAAATTTTGATGTCGAGTATCTCAGATACAATAGCATCGCAAGCACGTAGGAAGGAGTAGCTTTTCAACGGTGTATCGAACATTAAATTTTTTGACTACTTTTTTGTTGAAAATTTGTATGTCGAGTATCTCAGATACAATAGCATCGCAAGCACGTACATTGTACATTAAATTTTGTGACTACTTTTTTGTTGAAAATTTTGATGTCGAGTATCTCAGATACAATAGCATCGCAAGCACGTACATCGTACATTAAATTTTGTGACTACTTTTTTGTTGAAAATTTTGATGTCGAGTATCTCAGATACAATAGCATCGCAAGCACGTAGGAAGGAGTACCTTTTCAACGGTGTATCGAACATTAAATTTTTTGACTACTTTTTTGTTGAAAATTTTGATGTCGAGTATCTCAGATACAATAGCATCGCAAGCATGTACATCGTATATTAAATTTTGTGACTACTTTTTTGTTGAAAATTTTGATGTCGAGTATCTCAGATACAATAGCATAGCAAGCACGTAGGAAGGAGTACCTTTTCAACGGTGTATCGAACATTAAATTTTTTGACTACTTTTTTGTTGAAAATTTTGATGTCGAGTATCTCAGATACAATAGCATCGCTAGCACGTACATCGTACATTAAATTTTGTGACTACTTTTTTGTTGAAAATTTTGATGTCGAGTATCTCGGATACAATAGCATCGCAAGCATGTAGGAAGGAGTACCTTTTCAACGGTGTATCGAACATTAATTTTTTGACTACTTTTTTGTTGAAAATTTTGATGTCGAGTATCTCAGATACAATAGCATCGCAAGCACGTACATCGCACATTAAATTTTGTGACTACTTTTTTGTTGAAAATTTTGATGTCGAGTATCTCAGATACAATAGCATCGCAAGCACGTACTTCGTAAATTAAATTTTGTGACTACTTTTTTGTTGAAAATTTTGATGTCGAGTATCTCAGATACAATAGCATCGCAAGCACGTAGGAAGGAGTACCTTTTCAACGGTGTATCGAACATTAAATTTTTTGACTACTTTTTTGTTGAAAATTTTTATGTCGAGTATCTCAGATACAATAGCATCGCAAGCACGTACATCGTACATTAAATTTTGTGACTACTTTTTGTTGAAAATTTTGATGTCGAGTATCTCAGATACAATAGCATCGCAAGCACGTAGGAAGGAGTACCTTTTCAACGGTGTATCGAACATTAAATTTTTTGACCACTTTTTTGTTGAAAATTTTTATGTCGAGTATCTCAGATACAATAGCATCGCAAGCACGTACATCGTACATTAAATTTTGTGACTACTTTTTTGTTGAAAATTTTGATGTCGAGTATCTCAGATACAATAGCATCGCAAGCACGTACATCGTACATTAAATTTTGTGACTACTTTTTTGTTGAAAATTTTGATGTCGAGTATCTCAGATACAATAGCATCGCAAGCACGTACATGGTACATTAAATTTTGTGACTACTTTTTTGTTGAAAATTTTGATGTCGAGTATCTCAGATACAATAGCATCGAGTATCTCATATACAATAGCATCGCAAGCACGTACATCGTTCATTAAATTTTGTGACTACTTTTTTGTTGAAAATTTTGATGTCGAGTATCTCAGATACAATAGCTTCGCAAGCACGTACATCGTACATTAAATTTTGTGACTACTTTTTTGTTTAAAATTTTGATGTCGAGTATCTCAGATACAATAGCATCGCAAGCACGTAGGAAATAGTACCTTTTCAACGGTGTATCGAACACTTTGTGACTACTTTTTTGTTGAAAATTTTGATGTCGAGTATCTCAGATACAATAGCATCGCAAGCACGTACATCGTACATTAAATTTTGTGACTACTTTTTTGTTGAAAATTTTGATGTCGAGTATCTCAGATACAATAGCATCGCAAGCACGTACATCGTACATTAAATTTTGTGACTACTTTTTTGTTGAAAATTTTGATGTCGAGTATCTCAGATACAATAGCATCGCAAGCACGTACATCGTACATTAAATTTTGTGACTACTTTTTTGTTGAAAAATTTGATGTCGGGTATCTCAGATACAATAGCATCGCAAGCACGTACATCGTACACTAAATTTGTTGACTACTTTTTTGTTGAAAATTTTGATGTCGAGTATCTCAGATACAATAGCATCGGAAGCACGTACCTCGTACATTAAATTTTGTGACTACTTTTTTGTTGAAAATTTTGATGTCGAGTATCTCAGATACAATAGCATCGCAAGCACGTAGGAAGGAGTACCTTTTCAACGGTGTATCGAACATTAAATTTTTTGACTACTTTTTTGTTGAAAATTTTGATGTCGAGTATCTCAGATACAATAGCATCGCAAGCACGTACATCGTACATTAAATTTTGTGACTACTTTTTTGTTGAAAATTTTGATGTCGAGTATCTCAGATACTATAGCATCGCAAGCACGTACATCGTACATTAAATTTTGTGACTACTTTTTTGTTGAAAATTTTGATGTCGAGTACCTTAGATACAATAGCATCGCAAGCACGTACATCGTACATTAAATTTTGTGACTACTTTTTTGTTAAAAATTTTGATGTCGAGTATCTCAGATACAATAGCATCGCAAGCACGTACATCGTACATTAAATTTTGTGACTACTTTTTTGTTGAAAATATTGATGCCGAGTATCTCATATACAATAGCATCGCAAGCACGTAGGAAATAGTACCTTTTCAACGGTGTATCGAACACTTTGTGACTACTTTTTTGTTGAAAATTTTGATGTCGAGTATCTCAGATACAATAGCATCGCAAGCACGTACATCGTACATTAAATTTTGTGACTTTTTTTTTGTTGAAAATTTTGATGTCGAGTTTCTCAGATACAATAGCATCGCAAGCACGTACATCGTACATTAAATTTTGTGACTACTTTTTTGTTGAAAATTTTGATGTCGAGTATCTCAGATACAATAGCATCGCAAGCACGTAGGAAGGAGTACCTTTTAAACGGAGTATCCAACATTAAATTTTGTGACTACTTTTTTGTTGAAAATTTTGATGTCGAGTATCTCAGATACAATAGCATCGCAAGCACGTACATCGTACATTAAATTTTTTTAATAACTTTTTTGTTGAAAATTTTGATGTCGAGTATCTCAGATACAATAGCATCGCAAGCACGTAGGAAGGAGTACCTTTTCAACGGTGTATCGAACATTAAATTTTGTGACTAGTTTTTTGTTGAAAATTTTGATGTCGAGTATCTCAGATACAATAGCATCGCAAGCACGTAGGAAGGAGTACCTTTTCAACGGTGTATCGAACATTAAATTTGTTGACTAGTTTTTTGTTGAAAATTTTGATGTCGAGTATCTCAGATACAATAGCATCGCAAGCACGTACATCGTACATTAAATTTTGTGACTACTTTTTTGTTGAAAATTCTGATGTCGAGTATCTCAGATACAATAGCATCGCAAGCACGTACATCGTACATTAAATTTTGTGACTACTATTTTGTTGAAAAATTTGATGTCGGGTATCTCAGATACAATAACATCGCAAGCACGTACATCGTACATTTAATTTTGTGACTACTTTTTTGTTGAAAATTTTGATGTCGAGTATCTCAGATACAATAGCATCGCAAGCACGTACATCGTACATTAAATTTTGTGACTACTTTTTTGTTGAAAATTTTGATGTCGAGTATCTCAGATACAATAGCATCGCAAGCACGTAGGAAGGAGTACCTTTTCAACGGTGTATCGAACATTAAATTTTGCGACTACTTTTTTGTTGAAAATTTTGATGTCGAGTATCTCAGATACAATAGCATCGCAAGCACGTACATCGTACATTATATTGTGTGACTACTTTTTTGTTGAAAATTTTGATGTCGAGTATCTCAGATACAATAGCATCGGAAGCACGTACCTCGTACATTAAATTTTGTGACTACTTTTTTGTTGAAAATTTTGATGTCGAGTATCTCAGATACAATAGCATTGCAAGCACGTAGGAAGGAGTACCTTTTCAACGGTGTATCGAACATTAAATTTTTTGACTAGTTTTTTGTTGAAAATTTTGATGTCGAGTATCTCAGATACAATAGCATCGCAAGCACGTACATCGTACATTAAATTTTGTGACTACTTTTTTGTTGAAAATTTTGATGTCGAGTATCTCAGATACAATAGCATCGCAAGCACGTACATCGTACATTAAATTTTGTGACTACTTTTTTGTTGAAAAATTTGATGTCGGGTATCTCAGATACAATAGCATCGGAAGCACGTACATCGTACATTAAATTTTGTGACTACTTTTTTTTGAAAATTTTGATGTCGAGTATCTCAGATACAATAGCATCGGAAGCACGTACCTCGTACATTAAATTTTGTGACTACTTTTTTGTTGAAAATTTTGATGTCGAGTATCTCAGATACAATAGCATCGCAAGCACGTAGGAAGGAGTACCTTTTCAACGGTGTATCGAACATTAAATTTTTTGACTACTTTTTTGTTGAAAATTTTGATGTCGAGTATCTCAGATACAATAGCATCGCAAGCACGTACATCGTACATCAAATTTTGTGACTACTTTTTTGTTAAAAATTTTGATGTCGAGTATCTCAGATACAATAGCATCGCAAGCACGTACATCGTACATTAAATTTTGTGACTACTTTTTTGTTGAAAATTTTGATGTCGAGTATCTCAGATACAATAGCATCGCCAGCACGTACATCGTACATTACATTTTGTGACTAATTTTTTGTTAAAAAATTTGATGTCGGGTATCTCAGATACAATAGCATCGCAAGCACGTACATCGTACATTAAATTTTGTGACTACTTTTTTGTTGAAAATTTTGATATCGAGTATCTCAGATACAATAGCATCGGAAGCACGTACCTCGTACATTAAATTTTGTGACTACTTTTTTGTTGAAAATTTTGATGTCGAGTATCTCAGATACAATAGCATCGCAAGCACGTACATCGTACATTACATTTTGTGACTAATTTTTTGTTAAAAAATTTGATGTCGGGTATCTCAGATACAATAGCATCGCAAGCACGTACATCGTACATCAAATTTTGTGACTACTTTTTTGTTAAAAATTTTGATGTCGAGTATCTCAGATACAATAGCATCGCAAGCACGTACATCGTACATTAAATTTTGTGACTACTTTTTTGTTGAAAATTTTGATGTCGAGTATCTCAGATACAATAGCATCGCCAGCACGTACATCGTACATTACATTTTGTGACTAATTTTTTGTTAAAAAATTTGATGTCGGGTATCTCAGATACAATAGCATCGCAAGCACGTACATCGTACATTAAATTTTGTGACTACTTTTTTGTTGAAAATTTTGATGTCGAGTATCTCAGATACAATAGCATCGGAAGCACGTACCTCGTACATTAAATTTTGTGACTACTTTTTTGTTGAAAATTTTGATGTCGAGTATCTCAGATACAATAGCATCGCCAGCACGTACATCGTACATTACATTTTGTGACTAATTTTTTGTTAAAAAATTTGATGTCGGGTATCTCAGATACAATAGCATCGCAAGCACGTACATCGTACATTAAATTTTGTGACTACTTTTTTGTTGAAAATTTTGATGTCGAGTATCTCAGATACAATAGCATCGGAAGCACGTACCTCGTACATTAAATTTTGTGACTACTTTTTTGTTGAAAATTTTGATGTCGAGTATCTCAGATACAATAGCATCGCAAGCACGTACATCGTACATCAAATTTTGTGACTACTTTTTTGTTGAAAATTTTGATGTCGAGTATCTCAGATACAATAGCATCGCAAGCACGTACATCGTACATTAAATTTTGTGACTACTTTTTTGTTGAAAATTTTAATGTCGAGTATCTTAGATACAATAGCATCGCAAACACGTACATCGTACATTAAATTTTGTGACTACTTTTTTGTTAAAAAATTTGATGTCGAGTATCTCATATACAATAGCATCGCAAGCACGTAGGAAGGAGTACCTTTTCAACGGTGTATCGAACACTAAATTTTGTGACTACTTTTTTGTTGAAAATTTTGATGTCGAGTATCTCAGATACAATAGCATCGCAAGCACGTACATCGTACATTAAATTTTGTGACTACTTTTTTGTTGAAAATTTTGATGTCGAGTATCTCAGATACAATAGCATCGCAAGCACGTAGGAAGGAGTACCTTGTCAACGGTGTATCGAACATTAAATTTTGTGACTACTTTTTTGTTGAAAATTTTGATGTCGAGTATCTCAGATACAATAGCATCGCAAGCACGTAGGAAGGAGTACCTTTTCAACGGTGTATCGTACATTAAATTTTGTGACTAATTTTTTGTTGAAAATTTTGATGTCGAGTATCTCAGATACAATAGCATCGCCAGCACGTACATCGTACATTAAGTTTTGTGACTACTTTTTTGTTGAAAATTTTGATGTCGAGTATCTCAGATACAATAGCATCGCAAGCACGCACATCGTACATTAAATTTTGTGACTACTTTTTTGTTGAAAATTTTGATGTCGAGTATCTTAGATACAATAGCATCGCAAACACGTACATCGTACATTAAATTTTGTGACTACTTTTTTGTTAAAAAATTTGATGTCGAGTATCTCATATACAATAGCATCGCAAGCACGTAGGAAGGAGTACCTTTTCAACGGTGTATCGAACACTAAATTTTGTGACTACTTTTTTGTTGAAAATTTTGATGTCGAGTATCTCAGATACAATAGCATCGCAAGCACGTACATCGTACATTAAATTTTGTGACTACTTTTTTGTTGAAAATTTTGATGTCGAGTATCTCAGATACAATAGCATCGCAAGCACGTAGGAAGGAGTACCTTTTCAACGGTGTATCGTACATTAAATTTTGTGACTAATTTTTTGTTGAAAATTTTGATGTCGAGTATCTCAGATACAATAGCATCGCCAGCACGTACATCGTACATTAAGTTTTGTGACTACTTTTTTGTTGAAAATTTTGATGTCGAGTATCTCAGATACAATAGCATCGCAAGCACGCACATCGTACATTAAATTTTGTGACTACTTTTTTGTTGAAAATTTTGATGTCGAGTATCTCAGATACAATAGCCTCGCAGGCACGTGCTTCGTACATTAAATTTTGTGACTACTTTTTTGTTGAAAATTTTGATGTCGAGTATCTCAGATACAATAGCATCGCAAGCACGTATGAGGGAGTACCTTTTCAACGGTGTATCGAACATTAAATTTTGTGACTACTTTTTTGTTGAAAATTTTGATGTCGAGTATCTCAGATACAATAGCATCGCAAGCACGTACATCGTGCATTAAATTTTGTGACTACTTTTTTGTTGAAAATTTTGATGTCGAGTATCTCAGATACAATAGCATCGCAAGCACGTACATTGTACATTAAATTTTGTAACTACTTTTTTGTTGAAAATTTTGATGTCGAGTATCTCAGATACAATAGCATCGCAAGCACGTACATCGTACATTAAATTTTGTGACTACTTTTTTGTTGAAAATTTTGATGTCAAGTATCTCAGATACAATAGCATCGCAAGCAGGTAGCACGTACATCGTATATTAAATTTTGTGACTACTTTTTTGTTGAAAATTTTGATGTCGAGTATCTCAGATACAATAGCATCGCAAGCACGTAGGAAGGAGTACCTTTTCAACGGTGTATCGAACATTAAATTTTGTGACTACTCTTTTGTTGAAAATTTTGATGTCGAGTATCTCAGATACAAAAGCATCGCAAGCATCGTACATTAAATTTTGTGACTACTTTTTTGTTGAAAATTTTGATGTCGAGTATCTCAGATACAATAGCATCGCAAAGCACGTAGGAAGGAGTACCTTTTCAACGGTGTATCGAACATTAAATTTTGTGACTACTCTTTTGTTGAAAATTTTGATGTCGAGTATCTCAGATACAATAGCATCGCAAGCATCGTACATTAAATTTTGTGACTACTTTTTTGTTGAAAATTTTGATGTCGAGTATCTCAGATACAATATCATTGCAAGCACGTAGGAAGGAGTACCTTTTCAACGGTGTATCGAACATTAAATTTTTTGACTAGTTATTTGTTGAAAATTTTGATGTCGAGTATCTCAGATACAATAGCATCGCAAGCACGTACATCGTACATTAAATTTTGTGACTACTTTTTTGTTGAAAATTTTGATGTCGAGTATCTCAGATACAATAGCATCGCAAGCACGTACATCGTACATTAAATTTTGTGACTACTATTTTGTTGAAAAATTTGATGTCGGGTATCTCAGATACAATAGCATCGCAAGCACGTACATCGTACATTAAATTTTGTGACTACTTTTTTGTTGAAAATTTTTATGTCGAGTATCTCAGATACAATAGCATTGCAAGCACGTAGGAAGGAGTAGCTTTTCAACGGTGTATCGAACATTAAATTTTTTGACTAGTTTTTTGTTGAAAATTTTGATGTCGAGTATCTCAGATACAATAGCATCGCAAGCACATACATCGTACATTAAATTTTGTGACTACTTTTTTGTTGAAAATTTTGATGTCGAGTATCTCAGATACAATAGCATCGCAAGCACGTACATCGTACATTAAATTTTGTGACTACTTTTTTGTTGAAAAATTTGATGTCGGGTATCTCAGATACAATAGCATCGCCAGCACGTACATCGTACATAAAATTTTGTGACTACTTTTTTGTTGAAAATTTTGATGTCGAGTATCTCAGATACAATAGCATCGGAAGCACGTACCTCGTACATTAAATTTTGTGACTACTTTTTTGTTGAAAATTTTGATGTCGAGTATCTCAGATACAATAGCATCGCAAGCACGTAGGAAGGAGTACCTTTTCAACGGTGTATCGAACATTAAATTTTTTGACTACTTTTTTGTTGAAAATTTTGATGTCGAGTATCTCAGATACAATAGCATTGCAAGCACGTACATCGTACATCAAATTTTGTGACTACTTTTTTGTTGAAAATTTTGATGTCGAGTATCTCAGATACAATAGCATCGCAAGCACGTACATCGTACATTACATTTTGTGACTACTTTTTTGTTGAAAAATTTGATGTCGGGTATCTCAGATACAATAGCATCGCAAGCACATACATCGTACATTAAATTTTGTGACTACTTTTTTGTTGAAAATTTTGATGTCGAGTATCTCAGATACAATAGCATCGCAAGCACGTACATCGTACATTAAATTTTGTGACTACTTTTTTGTTGAAAATTTTGATGTCGAGTATCTCAGATACAATAGCATCGCAAGCACGTAGGAAGGAGTACCTTTTCAACGGTGTATAGAACATTAAATTTTGTGATTAATTTTTTGTTGAAAATTTTTATGTCGAGTATCTCAGATACAATAGCATCGCCAGCACGTACATCGTACATTAAATTTTGTGACTACTTTTTTGTTGAAAATTTTGATGTCGAGTATCTCATATACAATAGCATCGCAAGCACGTAGGAAGGAGTACCTTTTCAACGGTGTATCGAACACTTTGTGACTACTTTTTTTGTTGAAAATTTTGATGTCAAGTATCTCAGATACAATAGCATCGCAAGCACGTACATCGTATATTAAATTTTTTGACTACTTTTTTGTTGAAAATTTTGATGTCGAGTATCTCAGATACAATAGCATCGCAAGCACGTAGGAAGGAGTACCTTTTCAACGGTTTATCGAACATTAAATTTTGTGACTACTTTTTTGTTGAAAATTTTGATGTCGAGTATCTCAGATACAATAGCATCGCAAGCACGTAGGAAGGAGTACCTTTTAAACGGTGTATCCAACATTAAATTTTGTGACTACTTTTTTGTTGCATCGCAAGCACGTACATCGTACATTAAATTTTTTTAATAACTTTTTTGTTGAAAATTTTGATGTCGAGTATCTCAGATACAATAGCATCGCAAAGCACGTAGGAAGGAGTACCTTTTCAACGGTGTATCGAACATTAAATTTTGTGACTACTCTTTTGTTGAAAATTTTGATGTCGAGTATCTCAGATACAATAGCATCGCAAGCATCGTACATTAAATTTTGTGACTACTTTTTTGTTGAAAATTTTGATGTCGAGTATCTCAGATACAATATCATTGCAAGCACGTAGGAAGGAGTACCTTTTCAACGGTGTATCGAACATTAAATTTTTTGACTAGTTATTTGTTGAAAATTTTGATGTCAAGTATCTCAGATACAAAAGCATCGCAAGCACGTACATCGTACATTAAATTTTGTGACTACTTTTTTGTTGAAAATTTTGATGTCGAGTATCTCAGATACAATAGCATCGCAAGCACGTACATCGTACATTAAATTTTGTGACTACTATTTTGTTGAAAAATTTGATGTCGGGTATCTCAGATACAATAGCATCGCAAGCACGTACATCGTACATTAAATTTTGTGACTACTTTTTTGTTGAAAATTTTGATGTCGAGTATCTCAGATACAATAGCATCGCAAGCACGTACATCGTACATTAAATTTTGTGACTACTTTTTTGTTGAAAATTTTGATGTCGAGTATCTCAGATACAATAGCATCGCAAGCACGTAGGAAGGAGTACCTTTTCAACGGTGTATCGAACATTAAATTTTGCGACTACTTTTTTGTTGAAAATTTTGATGTCGAGTATCTCAGATACAATAGCATCGCAAGCACGTACATCGTACATTATATTGTGTGACTACTTTTTTGTTGAAAATTTTGATGTCGAGTATCTCAGATACAATAGCATCGGAAGCACGTACCTCGTACATTAAATTGTGTGACTACTTTTTTGTTGAAAATTTTGATGTCGAGTATCTCCGATACAATAGCATTGCAAGCACGTAGGAAGGAGTACCTTTTCAACGGTGTATCGAACATTAAATTTTTTGACTAGTTTTTTGTTGAAAATTTTGATGTCGAGTATCTCAGATACAATAGCATCGCAAGCACGTACATCGTACATTAAATTTTGTGACTACTTTTTTGTTGAAAATTTTGATGTCGAGTATCTCAGATACAATAGCATCGCAAGCACGTACATCGAACATTAAATTTTGTGACTACTTTTTTGTTGAAAAATTTGATGTCGGGTATCTCAGATACAATAGCATCGCAAGCACGTACATCGTACATAAAATTTTGTGACTACTTTTTTGTTGAAAATTTTGATGTCGAGTATCTCAGATACAATAGCATCGGAAGCACGTACCTCGTACATTAAATTTTGTGACTACTTTTTTGTTGAAAATTTTGATGTCGAGTATCTCAGATACAATAGCATCGCAAGCACGTAGGAAGGAGTACCTTTTCAACGGTGTATCGAACATTAAATTTTTTGACTACTTTTTTGTTGAAAATTTTGATGTCGAGTATCTCAGATACAATAGCATTGCAAGCACGTACATCGTACATCAAATTTTGTGACTACTTTTTTGTTGAAAATTTTGATGTCGAGTATCTCAGATACAATAGCATCGCAAGCACGTACATCGTACATTACATTTTGTGACTACTTTTTTGTTGAAAAATTTGATGTCGGGTATCTCAGATACAATAGCATCGCAAGCACGTACATCGTACATTAAATTTTGTGACTACTTTTTTGTTGAAAATTTTGATGTCGAGTATCTCAGATACAATAGCATCGGAAGCACGTACCTCGTACATTAAATTTTGTGACTACTTTTTTGTTAAAAATTTTGATGTCGAGTATCTCAGATACAATAGCATCGCAAGCACGTAGGAAGGAGTACCTTTTCAACGGTGTATCGAACATTAAATTTTGTGACTACTTTTTTGTTGAAAATTTTGATGTCGAGTATCTCAGATACAATAGCATCGGAAGCACGTACCTCGTACATTAAATTTTGTGACTACTTTTTTGTTAAAAATTTTGATGTCGAGTATCTCAGATACAATAGCATCGCAAGCACGTAGGAAGGAGTACCTTTTCAACGGTGTATCGAACATTAAATTTTTTGACTACTTTTTTGTTGAAAATTTTGATGTCGAGTATCTCAGATACAATAGCATCGCAAGCACGTACATCGTACATCAAATTTTGTGACTACTTTTTTGTTGAAAATTTTGATGTCGAGTATCTCAGATACAATAGCATCGCAAGCACGTACATCGTACATTAAATTTTGTGACTACTTTTTTGTTGAAAATTTTGATGTCGAGTATCTTAGATACAATAGCATCGCAAACACGTACATCGTACATTAAATTTTGTGACTACTTTTTTGTTAAAAATTTTGATGTCGAGTATCTCAGGTACAATAGCATCGCAAGCACGTAGGAAGGAGTACCTTTTCAACGGTGTATCGAACATTAAATTTTTTGACTACTTTTTTGTTGAAAATTTTGATGTCGAGTATCTCAGATACAATAGCATCGCAAGCACGTACAAAGTACATTAAATTTTGTGACTACTTTTTTGTTGAAAATTTTGATGTCGAGTATCTCAGATACAATAGCATCGCAAGCACGTACATCGTACATTAAATTTTGTGACTACTTTTTTGTTGAAAATTTTGATGTCGAGTATCTCAGATACAATAGCATCGCAAGCACGTACATCGTACATTAAATTGTGTGACTACTTTTTTGTTGAAAATTTTGATGTCGAGTATCTCAGATACAATAGCATCGCAAGCACGTAGGAAGGAGTACCTTTTCAACGGTGTATCGTACATTAAATTTTGTGACTAATTTTTTTAAAGCACGTACATCGTACATTAAATTTTGTGACTACTTTTTTGTTGAACATTTGGATGTCGAGTATCTCAGATACAATAGCATCGCAAGCACATACATCGTACATTTAATTTTGTGACTACTTTTTTGTTGAAAATTTTGATGTCAAGTATCTCAGATACAATAGCATCGCAAGCACGTACATCGTTCATTAAATTTTGTGACTACTTTTTTGTTGAAAATTTTGATGTCGAGTATCTCAGATAAAATAGCATCGCAAGCACGTAGGAAGGAGTACCTTTTCAACGGTGTATCGTACATTAAATTTTTTGACTAATTTTTTCTTGAAAATTTTGATGTCGAGTATCTCAGATACAATAGCATCGCCAGCACGTACATCGTACATTAAATTTTGTGACTACTTTTTTGTTGAAAATTTTGATGTCGAGTATCTCAGATATAATAGCATCGCAAGCACGTACATCGTACATTAAATTTTGTGACTACTTTTTTGTTGAAAATTTTGATGTCGAGTATCTCAGATACAATAGCATCGCAAGCACGTACATCGTTCATTAAATTTTGTGACTACTTTTTTGTTGAAAATTTTGATGTCGAGTATCTCAGATACAATAGCATCGCAAGCACGTAGGAAGGAGTACCTTTTCAACGGTGTATCGTACATTAAATTTTGTGACTAATTTTTTGTTGAAAATTTTGATGTCGAGTATCTCAGATACAATAGCATCGCCAGCACGTACATCGTACATTAAATTTTGTGACTACTTTTTTGTTGAAAATTTTGATGTCGAGTATCTCAGATACAATAGCATCGCAAGCACGTACATCGTACATTAAATTTTGTGACTAATTTTTTGTTGAAAATTTTGATGTCGAGTATCTCAGATACAATAGCATCGCAAGCACGTAGGAAGGAGTACCTTTTCAACGGTGTATCGAACATTAATTTTTTGACTACTTTTTTGTTTAAAATTTTGATGTCGAGTATCTCAGATACAATAGCATCGCCAGCACGTACATCGTACATTAAATTTTGTGACTACTTTTTTGTTGAAAATTTTGATGTCGAGTATCTCAGATACAATAGCATCGCAAGCACGTCCATCGTATATAAATTTTGTGACTACTTTTTTGTTGAAAATTTTGATGTCGAGTATCTCAGATACAATAGCATCGCAAGCACGTACATCGTACATTAAATTTTGTGACTACTTTTTTGTTGAAAATTTTGATGTCGAGTATCTCAGATACAATAGCATCGCAAGCACGTAGGAAGGAGTACCTTTTCAACGGTGTATCACACATTAAATTTTGTGACTACTTTTTTGTTGAAAATTTTGATGTCGAGTATCTCAGATACAATAGCATCGCCAGCACGTACATCGTACATTAAATTTTGTGACTACTTTTTTGTTGAAAATTTTGATGTCGAGTATCTCAGATACAATAGCATCGCAAGCACGTAGGAAGGAGTACCTTTTCAACGGTGTATCGTACATTAAATTTTGTGACTAATTTTTTGTTGAAAATTTTGATGTCGAGTATCTCAGATACAATAGCATCGCCAGCACGTACATCGTACATTAAATTTTGTGACTACTTTTTTGTTGAAAATTTTGATGTCGAGTATCTCAGATACAATAGCATCGCAAGCACGTACATCGTACATTAAATTTTGTGACTACTTTTTTGTTGAAAATTTTGATGTCGAGTATCTCAGATACAATAGCATCGCAAGCACGTACATGGTACATTAAATTTTGTGACTACTTTTTTGTTGAAAATTTTGATGTCGAGTATCTCAGATACAATAGCATCGCAAGCACGTAGGAAGGAGTACCTTTTCAACGGTGTATCGAACACTAAATTTTGTGACTACTTTTTTGTTGAAAATTTTGATGTCGAGTATCTCAGATACAATAGCATCGCAAGCACGTACATCGTACATTAAATTTTGTGACTACTTTTTTGTTGAAAATTTTGATGTCGAGTATCTCAGATACAATAGCATCGCAAGCACGTAGGAAGGAGTACCTTTTCAACGGTGTATCGTACATTAAATTTTGTGACTAATTTTTTGTTGAAAATTTTGATGTCGAGTATCTCAGATACAATAGCATCGCCAGCACGTACATCGTACATTAAATTTTGTGACTACTTTTTTGTTGAAAATTTTAATGTCGAGTATCTCAGATACAATACCATCGCAAGCGCGTACATCGTACATTAAATTTTGTGACTACTTTTTTGTTGAAAATTTTGATGTCGAGTATCTCAGATACAATAGCATCGCAAGCACGTAGGAAGGAGTACCTTTTCAACGGTGTATCGAACATTAATTTTTTGACTACTTTTTTGTTGAAAATTTTGATGTCGAGTATCTCAGATACAATAGCATCGCAAGCACGTACATCGTACATTAAATTTTGTGACTACTTTTTTGTTGAAAATTTTGATGTCGAGTATCTCAGATACAATAGCATCGCAAGCACGTACTTCGTAAATTAAATTTTGTGACTACTTTTTTGTTGAAAATTTTGATGTCGAGTATCTCAGATACAATAGCATCGCAAGCACGTAGGAAGGAGTACCTTTTCAACGGTGTATCGAACATTAAATTTTTTGACTACTTTTTTGTTGAAAATTTTGATGTCGAGTATCTCAGATACAATAGCATCGCAAGCACGTAGGAAGGAGTAGCTTTTCAACGGTGTATCGAACATTAAATTTTTTGACTACTTTTTTGTTGAAAATTTGTATGTCGAGTATCTCAGATACAATAGCATCGCAAGCACGTACATTGTACATTAAATTTTGTGACTACTTTTTTGTTGAAAATTTTGATGTCGAGTATCTCAGATACAATAGCATCGCAAGCACGTACATCGTACATTAAATTTTGTGACTACTTTTTTGTTGAAAATTTTGATGTCGAGTATCTCAGATACAATAGCATCGCAAGCACGTAGGAAGGAGTACCTTTTCAACGGTGTATCGAACATTAAATTTTTTGACTACTTTTTTGTTGAAAATTTTGATGTCGAGTATCTCAGATACAATAGCATCGCAAGCATGTACATCGTATATTAAATTTTGTGACTACTTTTTTGTTGAAAATTTTGATGTCGAGTATCTCAGATACAATAGCATAGCAAGCACGTAGGAAGGAGTACCTTTTCAACGGTGTATCGAACATTAAATTTTTTGACTACTTTTTTGTTGAAAATTTTGATGTCGAGTATCTCAGATACAATAGCATCGCTAGCACGTACATCGTACATTAAATTTTGTGACTACTTTTTTGTTGAAAATTTTGATGTCGAGTATCTCGGATACAATAGCATCGCAAGCATGTAGGAAGGAGTACCTTTTCAACGGTGTATCGAACATTAATTTTTTGACTACTTTTTTGTTGAAAATTTTGATGTCGAGTATCTCAGATACAATAGCATCGCAAGCACGTACATCGCACATTAAATTTTGTGACTACTTTTTTGTTGAAAATTTTGATGTCGAGTATCTCAGATACAATAGCATCGCAAGCACGTACTTCGTAAATTAAATTTT
The DNA here is from genome assembly GCF_945859685.1 of Eupeodes corollae. Classification (NCBI taxonomy): domain Eukaryota; kingdom Metazoa; phylum Arthropoda; class Insecta; order Diptera; family Syrphidae; genus Eupeodes; species Eupeodes corollae. Next base: position 65,460 of record NW_026605134.1, read on the forward strand.
GTGACTACTTTTTTGTTGAAAATTTTGATGTCGAGTATCTCAGATACAATAGCATCGCAAGCACGTAGGAAGGAGTACCTTTTCAACGGTGTATCGAACATTAAATTTTTTGACTACTTTTTTGTTGAAAATTTTTATGTCGAGTATCTCAGATACAATAGCATCGCAAGCACGTACATCGTACATTAAATTTTGTGACTACTTTTTGTTGAAAATTTTGATGTCGAGTATCTCAGATACAATAGCATCGCAAGCACGTAGGAAGGAGTACCTTTTCAACGGTGTATCGAACATTAAATTTTTTGACCACTTTTTTGTTGAAAATTTTTATGTCGAGTATCTCAGATACAATAGCATCGCAAGCACGTACATCGTACATTAAATTTTGTGACTACTTTTTTGTTGAAAATTTTGATGTCGAGTATCTCAGATACAATAGCATCGCAAGCACGTACATCGTACATTAAATTTTTGTGACTACTTTTTTGTTGAAAATTTTGATGTCGAGTATCTCAGATACAATAGCATCGCAAGCACGTACATGGTACATTAAATTTTGTGACTACTTTTTTGTTGAAAATTTTGATGTCGAGTATCTCAGATACAATAGCATCGCAAGCACGTAGGAAGGAGTACCTTTTCAACGGTGTATCGAACACTAAATTTTGTGACTACTTTTTTGTTGAAAATTTTGATGTCGAGTATCTCAGATACAATAGCATCGCAAGCACGTACATCGTATATTAAATTTTGTGACTACTTTTTTGTTGAAAATTTTGATGTCGAGTATCTCAGATACAATAGCATCGCAAGCACGTAGGAAGGAGTACCTTTTCAACGGTGTATCGTACATTAAATTTTGTGACTAATTTTTTGTTGAAAATTTTGATGTCGAGTATCTCAGATACAATAGCATCGCCAGCACGTACATCGTACATTAAATTTTGTGACTACTTTTTTGTTGAAAATTTTGATGTCGAGTATCTCAGATACAATAGCATCGCAAGCACGTACATCGTACATTAAATTTTGTGACTACTTTTTTGTTGAAAATTTTGATGTCGAGTATCTCAGATACAATAGCATCGCAAGCACGTAGGAAGGAGTACCTTTTCAACGGTGTATCGAACATTAACTTTTTGACTACTTTTTTGTTGAAAATTTTGATGTCGAGTATCTCAGATACAATAGCATCGCAAGCACGTACATCGCACATTAAATTTTTTGACTACTTTTTTGTTGAAAATTTTGATGTCGAGTATCTCAGATACAATAGCATCGCAAGCACGTACTTCGTAAATTAAATTTTGTGACTACTTTTTTGTTGAAAATTTTGATGTCGAGTATCTCAGATACAATAGCATCGCAAGCACGTAGGAAGGAGTACCTTTTCAACGGTGTATCGAACATTAAATTTTTTGACTACTTTTTTGTTGAAAATTTTGATGTCGAGTATCTCAGATACAATAGCATCGCAAGCACGTACATCGTACATTAAATTTTTGTGACTACTTTTTTGTTGAAAATTTTGATGTCGAGTATCTCAGATACAATAGCATCGCAAGCACGTAGGAAGGAGTACCTTTTCAACGGTGTATCGAACATTAAATTTTTTGACTACTTTTTTGTTGAATATTTTGATGTCGAGTATCTCAGATACAATAGCATCGCAAGCATGTATATCGTACATTAAATTTTGTGACTACTTTTTTGTTGAAAATTTTGATGTCGAGTATCTCAGATACAATAGCATAGCAAGCACGTAGGAAGGAGTACCTTTTCAACGGTGTATCGAACATTAAATTTTTTGACTACTTTTTTGTTGAAAATTTTGATGTCGAGTATCTCAGATACAATAGCATCGCTAGCACGTACATCGTACATTAAATTTTGTGACTACTTTTTTGTTGAAAATTTTGATGTCGAGTATCTCAGATACAATAGCATCGCAAGCACGTACATTTTACATTAAATTTTGTGACTACTTTTTTGTTGAAAATTTTGATGTCGAGTATCTCAGATACAATAGCATCGCAAGCACGTAGGAAGGAGTACTTTTTCAACGGTGTATCGAACATTAAATTTTTTGACTACTTTTTTGTTGAAAATTTTGATGTCGAGTATCTCAGATACAATAGCATCGCAAGCACGTACATCGTACATTAAATTTTGTGACTACTTTTTTGTTGAAAATTTTGATGTCGAGTATCTCAGATACAATAGCATCGCAAGCACGTAGGAAGGAGTACCTTTTCAACGGTGTATCGAACATTAAATTTTTTGACTACTTTTTTGTTGAAAATTTTGATGTCGAGTATCTCAGATACAATAGCATCGCAAGCACGTACATTGTACATTAAATTTTGTGACTACTTTTTTGTTGAAAATTTTGATGTCGAGTATCTCAGATACAATAGCATCGCAAGCACGTACATTGTACATTAAATTTTGTGACTACTTTTTTGTTGAAAATTTTGATGTCGAGTATCTCAGATACAATAGCATCGCAAGCACGTACATCGTACATTAAATTTTGTGACTACTTTTTTGTTGAAAATTTTGATGTCGAGTATCTCAGATACAATAGCATCGCAAGCCCGTACATCGTACATTAAATTTTGTGACTGCTTTTTTGTTGAAAATTTTGATGTCGAGTATCTCAGATACAATAGCATCGCAAGCACGTAGGATGGAGTACCTTTTCAACGGTGTATCGAACATTAAATTTTGTGACTACTTTTTTGTTGAAAATTTTGATGTCGAGTATCTCAGATACAATAGCATCGCAAGCACGTACTTCGTAAATTAAATTTTGTGACTACTTTTTTGTTGAAAATTTTGATGTCGAGTATCTCAGATACAATAGCATCGCAAGCACGTACTTCGTAAATTAAATTTTGTGACTACTTTTTTGTTGAAAATTTTGATGTCGAGTATCTCAGATACAATAGCATCGCAAGCACGTAGGAAGGAGTACCTTTTCAACGGTGTATCGAACATTAAATTTTTTGACTACTTTTTTGTTGAAAATTTTGATGTCGAGTATCTCAGATACAATAGCATCGCAAGCACGTACATCGCACATTAAATTTTGTGACTACTTTTTTGTTGAAAATTTTAATGTCGAGTATCTCAGATACAATAGCATCGCAAGCACGTAGATCGTACATTAAATTTTGTGACTACTTTTTTGTTGAAAATTTTGATGTCGAGTATCTCAGATACAATAGCATCGCAAGCACGTAGGAAGGAGTACCTTTTCAACGGTGTATCGAACATTAAATTTTTTGACTACTTTTTTGTTGAAAATTTTTATGTCGAGTATCTCAGATACAATAGCATCGCAAGCACGTACATCGTACATTAAATTTTGTGACTACTTTTTTGTTGAAAATTTTGATGTCGAGTATCTCAGATACAATAGCATCGCAAGCACGTACATCGTACATTAAATTTTGTGACTAATTTTTTGTTGAAAATTTTGATGTCGAGTATCTCAGATACAATAGCATCGCAAGCACGTAGGAAGGAGTACTTTTTCAACGGTGTATCGAACATTAAATTTTTTGACTACTTTTTTGTTGAAAATTTTGATGTCGAGTATCTCAGATACAATAGCATCGCAAGCACGTACATCGTACATTAAATTTTGTGACTACTTTTTTGTTGAAAATTTTGATGTCGAGTATCTCAGATACAATAGCATCGCAAGCACGTAGGAAGGAGTACCTTTTCGAACATTAAATTTTTTGACTACTTTTTTGTTGAAAATTTTGATGTCGAGTATCTCAGATACAATAGCATCGCAAGCACGTACATCGTACATTAAATTTTGTGACTACTTTTTTGTTGAAAATTTTGATGTCGAGTATCTCAGATACAATAGCATCGCAAGCACGTACATTGTACATTAAATTTTGTGACTACTTTTTTGTTGAAAATTTTGATGTCGAGTATCTCAGATACAATAGCATCGCAAGCACGTACATCGTACATTAAATTTTGTGACTACTTTTTTGTTGAACATTTTGATGTCGAGTATCTCAGATACAATAGCATCGCAAGCCCGTACATCGTACATTAAATTTTGTGACTGCTTTTTTGTTGAAAATTTTGATGTCGAGTATCTCAGATACAATAGCATCGCAAGCACGTAGGAAGGAGTACCTTTTCAACGGTGTATCGAACATTAAATTTTGTGACTACTTTTTTGTTGAAAATTTTGATGTCGAGTATCTCAGATACAATAGCATCGCAAGCACGTACTTCGTTAATTAAATTTTGTGACTACTTTTTTGTTGAAAATTTTGATGTCGAGTATCTCAGATACAATAGCATCGCAAGCACGTAGGAAGGAGTACCTTTTCAACGGTGTATCGAACATTAAATTTTTTGACTACTTTTTTGTTGAAAATTTTGATGTCGAGTATCTCAGATACAATAGCATCGCAAGCACGTATATCGTACATTAAATTTTGTGACTACTTTTTTGTTGAAAATTTTGATGTCGAGTATCTCAGATACAATAGCATCGCAAGCACGTAGGAAGGAGTACCTTTTCAACGGTGTATCGAATATTAAATTTTTTGACTACTTTTTTGTTGAAAATTTTGATGTCGAGTATCTCAGATACAATAGCATCGCAAGCACGTACATCGTACATTAAATTTTGTGACTACTTTTTTGTTGAAAATTTTGATGTCGAGTATCTCAGATACAATAGCATCGCAAGCACGTACATCGTACATTAAATTTTGTGACTGCTTTTTTGTTGAAAATTTTGATGTCGAGTATCTCAGATACAATAGCATCGCAAGCACGTAGGAAGGAGTACCTTTTCAACGGTGTATCGAACATTAAATTTTTTGACTACTTTTTTGTTGAAAATTTTGATGTCGAGTATCTCGGATACAATAGCATCGCAAGCACGTACATCGTACATTAAATTTTGTGACTACTTTTTTGTTGAAAATTTTGATGTCGAGTATCTCAGATACAATAGCATCGCAAGCACGTACATCGTACATTAAATTTTGTGACTACTTTTTTGTTGAAAATTTTGATGTCGAGTATCTCAGATACAATAGCATCGCAAGCACGTAGGAAGGAGTACCTTTTCAACGGTGTATCGAACATTAATTTTTTGACTACTTTTTTGTTGAAAATTTTGATGTCGAGTATCTCAGATACAATAGCATCGCAAGCACGTACATCGCACATTAAATTTTGTGACTACTTTTTTGTTAAAAATTTTGATGTTGAGTATCTCAGATACAATAGCATCGCAAGCACGTACTTCGTAAATTAAATTTTGTGACTACTTTTTTGTTGAAAATTTTGATGTCGAGTATCTCAGATACAATAGCATCGCAAGCACGTAGGAAGGAGTACCTTTTCAACGGTGTATCGAACATTAAATTTTTTTACTACTTTTTTGTTGAAAATTTTGATGTCGACGATCTCAAATACAATAGCGTCGCAAGCACGTAGGAAGGAGTACCTTTTCAACGGTGTATCGAACATTAAATTTTTTGACTACTTTTTTGTTGAAAATTTTGATGTCGAGTATCTCAGATACAATAGCATCGCAAGCACGTACATCGTACATTAAATTTTGTGACTACTTTTTTGTTGAAAATTTTGATGTCGAGTATCTCAGATACAATAGCATCGCAAGCACGTAGGAAGGAGTACTTTTTCAACGGTGTATCGAACATTAAATTTTTTGACTACTATTTTGTTGAAAATTTTGATGTCGAGTATCTCAGATACAATAGCATCGCAAGCACGTATATCGTACATTAAATTTTGTGACTACTTTTTTGTTGAAAATTTTGATGTCGAGTATCTCAGATACAATAGCATCGCAAGCACGTAGGAAGGAGTACCTTTTCAACGGTGTATCGAATATTAAATTTTTTGACTACTTTTTTGTTGAAAATTTTGATGTCGAGTATCTCAGATACAATAGCATCGCAAGCACGTACATCGTACATTAAATTTTGTGACTACTTTTTTGTTGAAAATTTTGATGTCGAGTATCTCAGATACAATAGCATCGCAAGCACGTACATCGTACATTAAATTTTGTGACTGCTTTTTTGTTGAAAATTTTGATGTCGAGTATCTCAGATACAATAGCATCGCAAGCACGTAGGAAGGAGTACCTTTTCAACGGTGTATCGAACATTAAATTTTTTGACTACTTTTTTGTTGAAAATTTTGATGTCGAGTATCTCGGATACAATAGCATCGCAAGCACGTACATCGTACATTAAATTTTGTGACTACTTTTTTGTTGAAAATTTTGATGTCGAGTATCTCAGATACAATAGCATCGCAAGCACGTACATCGTACATTAAATTTTGTGACTACTTTTTTGTTGAAAATTTTGATGTCGAGTATCTCAGATACAATAGCATCGCAAGCACGTAGGAAGGAGTACCTTTTCAACGGTGTATCGAACATTAATTTTTTGACTACTTTTTTGTTGAAAATTTTGATGTCGAGTATCTCAGATACAATAGCATCGCAAGCACGTACATCGCACATTAAATTTTGTGACTACTTTTTTGTTAAAAATTTTGATGTTGAGTATCTCAGATACAATAGCATCGCACGCACGTACTTCGTAAATTAAATTTTGTGACTACTTTTTTGTTGAAAATTTTGATGTCGAGTATCTCAGATACAATAGCATCGCAAGCACGTAGGAAGGAGTACCTTTTCAACGGTGTATCGAACATTAAATTTTTTTACTACTTTTTTGTTGAAAATTTTGATGTCGACGATCTCAAATACAATAGCGTCGCAAGCACGTAGGAAGGAGTACCTTTTCAACGGTGTATCGAACATTAAATTTTTTGACTACTTTTTTGTTGAAAATTTTGATGTCGAGTATCTCAGATACAATAGCATCGCAAGCACGTACATCGTACATTAAATTTTGTGACTACTTTTTTGTTGAAAATTTTGATGTCGAGTATCTCAGATACAATAGCATCGCAAGCACGTACATCGTACATTAAATTTTGTGACTACTTTTTTGTTGAAAATTTTGATGTCGAGTATCTCAGATACAATAACATCGCAAGCACGTAGGAAGGAGTACCTTTTCAACGGTGTATCGAACATTAAATTTTTTGACTACTTTTTTTTTGAAAATTTTTATGTCGAGTATCTCAGATACAATAGCATCGCAAGCACGTACATCGTACATTAAATTTTGTGACTACTTTTTTGTTGAAAATTTTGATGTCGAGTATCTCAGATACAATAGCATCGCAAGCACGTACATCGTACATTAAATTTTGTGACTACTTTTTTGTTGAAAATTTTGATGTCGAGTATCTCAGATACAATAGCATCGCAAGCACGTAGGAAGGAGTACTTTTTCAACGGTGTATCGAACATCAAATTTTTTGACTACTTTTTTGTTGAAAATTTTGATGTCGAGTATCTCAGATACAATAGCATCGCAAGCACGTAGGAAGGAGTACCTTTTCAACGGTGTATCGAACATTACATTTTTTGACTACTTTTTTGTTGAAAATTTTGATGTCGAGTATCTCAGATACAATAGCGTCGCAAGCACGTACATCGTACATTAAATTTTGTGACTACTTTTTTGTTGAAAATTTTGATGTCGAGTATCTCAGATACAATAGCATCGCAAGCACGTACATTGTACATTAAATTTTGTGACTACTTTTTTGTTGAAAATTTTGATGTCGAGTATCTCAGATACAATAGCACGCAAGCACGTACATCGTACATTAAATTTTGTGACTACTTTTTTGTTGAAAATTTTGATGTCGAGTATCTCAGATACAATAGCATCGCAAGCACGTACATCGTACATTAAATTTTGTGACTGCTTTTTTGTTGAAAATTTTGTTGTCGAGTATCTCAGATACAATAGCATCGCAAGCACGTACATCGTACATTAAATTTTGTGACTACTTTTTTGTTGAAAATTTTGATGTCGAGTATCTCAGATACAATAGCATCGCAAGCACGTACATCGTACATTAAATTTTGTGACTACTTTTTTGTTGAAAATTTTGATGTCGAGTATCTCAGATACAATAGCATCGCAAGCACGTACATCGAACATTAAATTTTGTGACTGCTTTTATGTTGAAAATTTTGATGTCGAGTATCTCAGATACAATAGCATCGCAAGCACGTAGGAAGGAGTACCTTTTCAACGGTGTTTCGAACATTAAATTTTTTGAATACTTTTTTGTTGAAAATTTTGATGTCGAGTATCTCAGATACAATAGCATCGCAAGCACGTACATCGTACATTAAATTTTGTGACTACTTTTTTGTTGAAAATTTTGATGTCGAGTATCTCAGATACAATAGCATCGCAAGCACGTACATCGTACATTAAATTTTGTGACTACTTTTTTGTTGAAAATTTTGATGTCGAGTATCTCAGATACAATAGCATCGCAAGCACGTAGGAAGGAGTACCTTTTCAACGGTGTATCGAACATTAATTTTTTGACTACTTTTTTGTTTAAAATTTTGATGTCGAGTATCTCAGATACAATAGCATCGCAAGCACGTACATCGTACATTAAATTTTGTGACTACTTTTTTGTTGAAAATTTTGATGTCGAGTATCTCAGATACAATAGCATCGCAAACACGTACATCGTACATTAAATTTTGTGACTACTTTTTTGTTGAAAATTTTGATGTCGAGTATCTCAGATACAATAGCACCGCAAGCACGTACATCGTACATTAAATTTTGTGACTACTTTTTTGTTGAAAATTTTGATGTCGAGTATCTCAGATACAATAGCATCGCAAGCACGTACATCGTACATTAAATTTTGTGACTACTTTTTTGTTGAAAATTTTGATGTCGAGTATCTCAGATACAATAGCATCGCAAGCACGTACATCTTACATTAAATTTTGTGACTACTTTTTTGTTGAAAATTTTGATGTCGAGTATCCCAGATACAATAGCATCGCAAGCACGTACATCGTACATTAAATTTTGTGACTACTTTTTTGTTGAAAATTTTGATGTCTAGTATCTCAGGTACAATAGCATAGCAAGCACGTACATCGTACATTAAATTTTGTGACTACTTTTTTGTTGAAAATTTTGATGTCGAGTATCTCAGATACAATAGCACCGCAAGCACGTAGGAAGGAGTACTTTTTCAACGGCGTATCGAACATCAAATTTTTTGACTACTTTTTTGTTGAAAATTTTGATGTCGAGTATCTCAGATACAATAGCATCGCAAGCACGTAGGAAGGAGTACCTTTTCAACGGTGTATCGAACATTAATTTTTTGACTACTTTTTTGTTGAAAATTTTGATGTCGAGTATCTCAGATACAATAGCATCGCAAGCACGTACATCGCACATTAAATTTTGTGACTACTTTTTTGTTAAAAATTTTGATGTTGAGTATCTCAGATACAATAGCATCGCACGCACGTACTTCGTAAATTAAATTTTGTGACTACTTTTTTGTTGAAAATTTTGATGTCGAGTATCTCAGATACAATAGCATCGCAAGCACGTAGGAAGGAGTACTTTTTCAACGGTGTATCGAACATTAAATTTTTTGACTACTATTTTGTTGAAAATTTTGATGTCGAGTATCTCAGATACAATAGCATCGCAAGCACGTATATCGTACATTAAATTTTGTGACTACTTTTTTGTTGAAAATTTTGATGTCGAGTATCTCAGATACAATAGCATCGCAAGCACGTAGGAAGGAGTACCTTTTCAACGGTGTATCGAATATTAAATTTTTTGACTACTTTTTTGTTGAAAATTTTGATGTCGAGTATCTCAGATACAATAGCATCGCAAGCACGTACATCGTACATTAAATTTTGTGACTACTTTTTTGTTGAAAATTTTGATGTCGAGTATCTCAGATACAATAGCATCGCAAGCACGTACATCGTACATTAAATTTTGTGACTGCTTTTTTGTTGAAAATTTTGATGTCGAGTATCTCAGATACAATAGCATCGCAAGCACGTAGGAAGGAGTACCTTTTCAACGGTGTATCGAACATTAAATTTTTTGACTACTTTTTTGTTGAAAATTTTGATGTCGAGTATCTCGGATACAATAGCATCGCAAGCACGTACATCGTACATTAAATTTTGTGACTACTTTTTTGTTGAAAATTTTGATGTCGAGTATCTCAGATACAATAGCATCGCAAGCACGTACATCGTACATTAAATTTTGTGACTACTTTTTTGTTGAAAATTTTGATGTCGAGTATCTCAGATACAATAGCATCGCAAGCACGTAGGAAGGAGTACCTTTTCAACGGTGTATCGAACATTAATTTTTTGACTACTTTTTTGTTGAAAATTTTGATGTCGAGTATCTCAGATACAATAGCATCGCAAGCACGTACATCGCACATTAAATTTTGTGACTACTTTTTTGTTAAAAATTTTGATGTTGAGTATCTCAGATACAATAGCATCGCACGCACGTACTTCGTAAATTAAATTTTGTGACTACTTTTTTGTTGAAAATTTTGATGTCGAGTATCTCAGATACAATAGCATCGCAAGCACGTAGGAAGGAGTACCTTTTCAACGGTGTATCGAACATTAAATTTTTTTACTACTTTTTTGTTGAAAATTTTGATGTCGACGATCTCAAATACAATAGCGTCGCAAGCACGTAGGAAGGAGTACCTTTTCAACGGTGTATCGAACATTAAATTTTTTGACTACTTTTTTGTTGAAAATTTTGATGTCGAGTATCTCAGATACAATAGCATCGCAAGCACGTACATCGTACATTAAATTTTGTGACTACTTTTTTGTTGAAAATTTTGATGTCGAGTATCTCAGATACAATAGCATCGCAAGCACGTACATCGTACATTAAATTTTGTGACTACTTTTTTGTTGAAAATTTTGATGTCGAGTATCTCAGATACAATAACATCGCAAGCACGTAGGAAGGAGTACCTTTTCAACGGTGTATCGAACATTAAATTTTTTGACTACTTTTTTTTTGAAAATTTTTATGTCGAGTATCTCAGATACAATAGCATCGCAAGCACGTACATCGTACATTAAATTTTGTGACTACTTTTTTGTTGAAAATTTTGATGTCGAGTATCTCAGATACAATAGCATCGCAAGCACGTACATCGTACATTAAATTTTGTGACTACTTTTTTGTTGAAAATTTTGATGTCGAGTATCTCAGATACAATAGCATCGCAAGCACGTAGGAAGGAGTACTTTTTCAACGGTGTATCGAACATCAAATTTTTTGACTACTTTTTTGTTGAAAATTTTGATGTCGAGTATCTCAGATACAATAGCATCGCAAGCACGTAGGAAGGAGTACCTTTTCAACGGTGTATCGAACATTACATTTTTTGACTACTTTTTTGTTGAAAATTTTGATGTCGAGTATCTCAGATACAATAGCGTCGCAAGCACGTACATCGTACATTAAATTTTGTGACTACTTTTTTGTTGAAAATTTTGATGTCGAGTATCTCAGATACAATAGCATCGCAAGCACGTACATTGTACATTAAATTTTGTGACTACTTTTTTGTTGAAAATTTTGATGTCGAGTATCTCAGATACAATAGCACGCAAGCACGTACATCGTACATTAAATTTTGTGACTACTTTTTTGTTGAAAATTTTGATGTCGAGTATCTCAGATACAATAGCATCGCAAGCACGTACATCGTACATTAAATTTTGTGACTGCTTTTTTGTTGAAAATTTTGTTGTCGAGTATCTCAGATACAATAGCATCGCAAGCACGTACATCGTACATTAAATTTTGTGACTACTTTTTTGTTGAAAATTTTGATGTCGAGTATCTCAGATACAATAGCATCGCAAGCACGTACATCGTACATTAAATTTTGTGACTACTTTTTTGTTGAAAATTTTGATGTCGAGTATCTCAGATACAATAGCATCGCAAGCACGTACATCGAACATTAAATTTTGTGACTGCTTTTATGTTGAAAATTTTGATGTCGAGTATCTCAGATACAATAGCATCGCAAGCACGTAGGAAGGAGTACCTTTTCAACGGTGTTTCGAACATTAAATTTTTTGAATACTTTTTTGTTGAAAATTTTGATGTCGAGTATCTCAGATACAATAGCATCGCAAGCACGTACATCGTACATTAAATTTTGTGACTACTTTTTTGTTGAAAATTTTGATGTCGAGTATCTCAGATACAATAGCATCGCAAGCACGTACATCGTACATTAAATTTTGTGACTACTTTTTTGTTGAAAATTTTGATGTCGAGTATCTCAGATACAATAGCATCGCAAGCACGTAGGAAGGAGTACCTTTTCAACGGTGTATCGAACATTAATTTTTTGACTACTTTTTTGTTTAAAATTTTGATGTCGAGTATCTCAGATACAATAGCATCGCAAGCACGTACATCGTACATTAAATTTTGTGACTACTTTTTTGTTGAAAATTTTGATGTCGAGTATCTCAGATACAATAGCATCGCAAACACGTACATCGTACATTAAATTTTGTGACTACTTTTTTGTTGAAAATTTTGATGTCGAGTATCTCAGATACAATAGCACCGCAAGCACGTACATCGTACATTAAATTTTGTGACTACTTTTTTGTTGAAAATTTTGATGTCGAGTATCTCAGATACAATAGCATCGCAAGCACGTACATCGTACATTAAATTTTGTGACTACTTTTTTGTTGAAAATTTTGATGTCGAGTATCTCAGATACAATAGCATCGCAAGCACGTACATCTTACATTAAATTTTGTGACTACTTTTTTGTTGAAAATTTTGATGTCGAGTATCCCAGATACAATAGCATCGCAAGCACGTACATCGTACATTAAATTTTGTGACTACTTTTTTGTTGAAAATTTTGATGTCTAGTATCTCAGGTACAATAGCATAGCAAGCACGTACATCGTACATTAAATTTTGTGACTACTTTTTTGTTGAAAATTTTGATGTCGAGTATCTCAGATACAATAGCACCGCAAGCACGTAGGAAGGAGTACTTTTTCAACGGCGTATCGAACATCAAATTTTTTGACTACTTTTTTGTTGAAAATTTTGATGTCGAGTATCTCAGATACAATAGCATCGCAAGCACGTAGGAAGGAGTACCTTTTCAACGGTGTATCGAACATTAAATTTTTTGACTACTTTTTTGTTGAAAATTTTGATGTCGAGTATCTCAGATACAATAGCGTCGCAAGCACGTACATCGTACATTAAATTTTGTGACTACTTTTTTGTTGAAAATTTTGATGTCGAGTATCTCAGATACAATAGCATCGCAAGCACGTACATTGTACATTAAATTTTGTGACTACTTTTTTGTTGAAAATTTTGATGTCGAGTATCTCAGATACAATAGCACGCAAGCACGTACATCGTACATTAAATTTTGTGACTACTTTTTTGTTGAAAATTTTGATGTCGAGTATCTCAGATACAATAGCATCGCAAGCACGTACATCGTACATTAAATTTTGTGACTGCTTTTTTGTTGAAAATTTTGTTGTCGAGTATCTCAGATACAATAGCATCGCAAGCACGTACATCGTACATTAAATTTTGTGACTACTTTTTTGTTGAAAATTTTGATGTCGAGTATCTCAGATACAATAGCATCGCAAGCACGTACATCGTACATTAAATTTTTGACTACTTTTTTGTTGAAAATTTTGATGTCGAGTATCTCAGATACAATAGCATCGCAAGCACGTACATCGAACATTAAATTTTGTGACTGCTTTTATGTTGAAAATTTTGATGTCGAGTATCTCAGATACAATAGCATCGCAAGCACGTAGGAAGGAGTACCTTTTCAACGGTGTATCGAACATTAAATTTTTTGAATACTTTTTTGTTGAAAATTTTGATGTCGAGTATCTCAGATACAATAGCATCGCAAGCACGTACATGGTACATTAAATTTTGTGACTACTTTTTTGTTGAAAATTTTGATGTCGAGTATCTCAGATACAATAGCATCGCAAGCACGTACATCGTACATTAAATTTTGTGACTACTTTTTTGTTGAAAATTTTGATGTCGAGTATCTCAGATACAATAGCATCGCAAGCACGTAGGAAGGAGTACCTTTTCAACGGTGTATCGAACATTAATTTTTTGACTACTTTTTTGTTTAAAATTTTGATGTCGAGTATCTCAGATACAATAGCATCGCAAGCACGTACATCGTACATTAAATTTTGTGACTACTTTTTTGTTGAAAATTTTGATGTCGAGTATCTCAGATACAATAGCATCGCAAGCACGTACATCGTACATTAAATTTTGTGACTACTTTTTTGTTGAAAATTTTGATGTCGAGTATCTCAGATACAATAGCACCGCAAGCACGTACATCGTACATTAAATTTTGTGACTACTTTTTTGTTGAAAATTTTGATGTCGAGTATCTCAGATACAATAGCATCGCAAGCACGTACATCGTACATTAAATTTTGTGACTACTTTTTTGTTGAAAATTTTGATGTCGAGTATCTCAGATACAATAGCATCGCAAGCACGTAGGAAGGAGTACCTTTTCAACGGTGTATCGAACATTAATTTTTTGACTACTTTTTTGTTTAAAATTTTGATGTCGAGTATCTCAGATACAATAGCATCGCAAGCACGTACATCGCACATTAAATTTTGTGACTACTTTTTTGTTGAAAATTTTGATGTCGAGTATCTCAGATACAATAGCATCGCAAGCACGTACTTCGTAAATTAAATTTTGTGACTACTTTTTTGTTGAAAATTTTGATGTCTAGTATCTCAGATACAATAGCATCGCAAGCACGTAGGAAGGAGTACCTTTTCAACGGTGTATCGAACATTAAATTTTTTGACTACTTTTTTGTTGAAAATTTTGATGTCGAGTATCTCAGGTACAATAGCATCGCAAGCATAGGAAGGAGTACCTTTTCAACGGTGTATCGAACATTAAATTTTGTGACTACTTTTTTGTTGAAAATTTTGATGTCGAGTATCTCAGATACAATAGCATCGCAAGCACGTACATCGTACATTAAATTTTGTGACTACTTTTTTGTTGAAAATTTTGATGTCGAGTATCTCAGATACAATAGCATCACAAGCACGTACATCGTACATTAAATTTTGTGACTACTTTTTTGTTGAAAATTTAGATGTCGAGTATCTCAGATACAATAGCACCGCAAGCACGTACATCGTACATTAAATTTTGTGACTACTTTTTTGTTGAAAATTTTGATGTCGAGTATCTCAGATACAATAGCATCGCAAGCACGTAGGAAGGAGTACCTTTTCAACGGTGTATCGAACATTAAATTTTTTGACTACTTTTTTGTTGAAAATTTTGATGTCGAGTATCTCAAATACAATAGCATCGCAAGCACGTAGGAAGGAGTACCTTTTCAACGGTGTATCGAACATTAAATTTTTTGACTACTTTTTTGTTGAAAATTTTGATGTCGAGTATCTCAGATACAATAGCATCGCAAGCATAGGAAGGAGTACCTTTTCAACGGTGTATCGAACATTAAATTTTGTGACTACTTTTTTGTTGAAAATTTTGATGTCGAGTATCTCAGATACAATAGCATCGCAAGCACGTAGGAAGGAGTACCTTTTCAACGGTGTATCGAACATTAAATTTTTTGACTACTTTTTTGTTGAAAATTTTGATGTCGAGTATCTCAAATACAATAGCATCGCAAGCACGTAGGAAGGAGTACCTTTTCAACGGTGTATCGAACATTAAATTTTTTGACTACTTTTTTGTTGAAAATTTTGATGTCGAGTATCTCAGATACAATAGCATCGCAAGCACGTACATCGTACATTAAATTTTGTGACTACTTTTTTGTTGAAAATTTTGATGTCGAGTATCTCAGATACAATAGCATCGCAAGCACGTATATCGTACATTAAATTTTGTGACTACTTTTTTGTTGAAAATTTTGATGTCGAGTATCTCAGATACAATAGCATCGCAAGCACGTATGTACATCGTACATTAAATTTTGTGACTACTTTTTTGTTGAAAATTTATGTGTCGAGTATCTCAGATACAATGGCACCGCAAGCACGTACATCGTATATTAAATTTTGTGACTACTTTTTTGTTGAAAATTTTGATGTCTAGTATCTCAGATACAATAGCATCGCAAGCACGTAGGAAGGAGTACCTTTTCAACGGTGTATCGAACATTAAATTGTTTGACTACTTTTTTGTTGAAAATTTTGATGTCGAGTATCTCAGATACAATAGCATCGCAAGCACGTAGGAAGGAGTACCTTTTCAACGGTGTATCGAACATTAAATTTTGTGACTACTTTTTTGTTGAAAATTTTGATGTCGAGTATCTCAGATACAATAGCATCGCAAGCACGTACATCGTACATTAAATTTTGTGACTACTTTTTTGTTGAAAATTTTGATGTCGAGTATCTCAGATACAATAGCATCGCAAGTACGTACATCGTACATTAAATTTTGTGACTACTTTTTTGTTGAAAATTTTGATGTCGAGTATCTCAGATACAATAGCATCGCAAGCACGTACATCGTACATTAAATTTTGTGACTACTTTTATGTTGAAAATTTTGATGTCGAGTATCTCAGATACAATAGCATCGCAAGCACGTACATCGTACATTAAATTTTGTGACTACTTTTTTGTTGAAAATTTTGATGTCGAGTATCTCAGATACAATAGCATCGCAAGCACGTACATCGTACATTAAATTTTGTGACTACCTTTTTGTTGAAAATATTGATGTCGAGTATCTCAGATACAATAGCATCGCAAGCACGTACATCGTCCATTAAATTTTGTGACTACCTTTTTGTTGAAAATTTTGATGTCGAGTATCTCAGATACAATAGCATCGCAAGCACGTACATCGTACATTAAATTTTGTGACTACTTTTTTGTTGAAAATTTTGATGTCGAGTATCTAAGATACAAAAGCATCGCAAACACGTAGGAAGGAGTACCTTTTCAACGGTGTATCGAACATTAAATTTTGTGACTACTTTTTTGTTGAAAATTTTGATATCGAGTATCTCAGATACAATAGCATCGCAAGCACGTACATCGTACATTAAATTTTGTGACTACTTTTTTGTTGAAATTTTTGGTGTCGAGTATCTCAGATACAATAGCATCGCAAGCACGTACATCGTACATTAAATTTTGTGACTACTTTTTTGTTGAAAATTTTGATGTCGAGTATCTCAGATACAATAGCATCGCAAGCACGTTCATCGTACATTAAATTTTGTGACTACCTTTTTGTTGAAAATTTTGATGTCGAGTATCTCAGATACAATAGCATCGCAAGCACGTAGGAAGGAGTACCTTTTCAACGGTGTATCGAACATTAAATTTTTTGACTACTTTTTTGTTGAAAATTTTGATGTCGAGTATCTCAGATACAATAGCATCGCAAGCACGTACATCGTACATTAAATTTTGTGACTACCTTTTTGTTGAAAATTTTGATGTCGAGTATCTCAGATACAATAGCATCGCAAGCACGTACATCGTACATTAAATTTTGTGACTACTTTTTTGTTGAAAATTTTGATGTCGAGTATCTCAGATACAATAGCATCGCAAGCACGTACATCGTACATTAAATTTTGTGACTACCTTTTTGTTGAAAATTTTGATGTCGAGTATCTCAGATACAATAGCATCGCAAGCACGTACATCGTACATTAAATTTTGTGACTGCCTTTTTGTTGACAATTTTGATGTCGAGTATCTCAGATACAATAGCATCGCAAGCACGTACATCGTACATTAAATTTTGTGACTACTTTTTTGTTGAAAATTTTGATGTCGAGTATCTCAGATACAATAGCATCGCAAGCACGTAGGAAGGAGTACCTTTTCAACGGTGTATCGAACATTAAATTTTTTGACTACTTTTTTGTTGAAAATTTTGATGTCGAGTATCTCAGATACAATAGCATCGCAAGCACGTACATCGTACATTAAATTTTGTGACTACCTTTTTGTTGAAAATTTTGATGTCGAGTATCTCAGATACAATAGCATCGCAAGCACGTACATCGTACATTAAATTTTGTGACTACTTTTTTGTTGAAAATTTTGATGTCGAGTATCTCAGATACAATAGCATCGCAAGCACGTACATCGTACATTAAATTTTGTGACTACTTTTTTGTTGAAAATTTTGATGTCGAGTATCTCAGATACAATAGCATCGCAAGCACGTAGGAAGGAGTACCTTTTCAACGGTGTTTCGAACATTAAATTTTGTGACTACTTTTTTGTTGAAAATTTTGATGTCAAGTATCTCAGATACAATAGCATCGCAAGCACGTACATCGTACATTAAATTTTGTGACTACCTTTTTGTTGAAAATTTTGATGTCGAGTATCTCAGATACAATAGCATCGCAAGCACGTACATCGTACATTAAATTTTGTGACTACTTTTTTGTTGAAAATTTTGATGTCGAGTATCTCAGATACAATAGCATCGCAAGCACGTACATCGTACATTAAATTTTGTGACTACTTTTTTGTTGAAAATTTTGATGTCGAGTATCTCAGATACAATAGCATCGCAAGCACGTACATCGTACATTAAATTTTGTGACTACTTTTTTGTTGAAAATTTTGATGTCGAGTATCTCAGATACAATAGCATCGCAAGCACGTACATCGGACATTAAATTTTGTGACTACTTTTTTGTTGAAAATTTTGATGTCGAGTATCTCAGATACAATAGCATCGCAAGCACGTACATCGTACATTAAATTTTGTGACTACCTTTTTGTTGAAAATTTTGATGTCGAGTATCTCAGATACAATAGCATCGAAAGCACGTACATCGTACATTAAATTTTGTGACTACTTTTTTGTTGAAAATTTTGATGTCGAGTATCTCAGATACAATAGCATCGCAAGCACGTACATCGTACATTAAATTTTGTGACTACTTTTTTGTTGAAAATTTTGATGTCAAGTATCTCAGATACAATAGCACCGAAAGCACGTAAATCGTACATTAAATTTTGTGACTACTTTTTTGTTGAAAATTTTGATGTCGAGTATCTCAGATACAATAGCATCGCAAGCACGTAGGAAGGAGTACCTTTTCAACGGTGTATCGAACATTAAATTTTTTGACTACTTTTTTGTTGAAAATTTTGATGTCGAGTATCTCAGATACAATAGCATCGCAAGCACGTACATCGTACATTAAATTTTGTGACTACCTTTTTGTTGAAAATTTTGATGTCGAGTATCTCAGATACAATAGCATCGCAAGCACGTACATCGTACATTAAATTTTGTGACTACTTTTTTGTTGAAAATTTTGATGTCGAGTATCTCAGATACAATAGCATCGCAAGCACGTACATCGTACATTAAATTTTGTGACTACCTTTTTGTTGAAAATTTTGATGTCGAGTATCTCAGATACAATAGCATCGCAAGCACGTACATCGTACATTAAATTTTGTGACTGCCTTTTTGTTGAAAATTTTGATGTCGAGTATCTCAGATACAATAGCATCGCAAGCACGTACATCGTACATTAAATTTTGTGACTACTTTTTTGTTGAAAATTTTGATGTCGAGTATCTCAGATACAATAGCATCGCAAGCACGTAGGAAGGAGTACCTTTTCAACGGTGTATCGAACATTAAATTTTTTGACTACTTTTTTGTTGAAAATTTTGATGTCGAGTATCTCAGATACAATAGCATCGCAAGCACGTACATCGTACATTAAATTTTGTGACTACCTTTTTGTTGAAAATTTTGATGTCGAGTATCTCAGATACAATAGCATCGCAAGCACGTACATCGTACATTAAATTTTGTGACTACTTTTTTGTTGAAAATTTTGATGTCGAGTATCTCAGATACAATAGCATCGCAAGCACGTACATCGTACATTAAATTTTGTGACTACTTTTTTGTTGAAAATTTTGATGTCGAGTATCTCAGATACAATAGCATCGCAAGCACGTAGGAAGGAGTACCTTTTCAACGGTGTTTCGAACATTAAATTTTGTGACTACTTTTTTGTTGAAAATTTTGATGTCAAGTATCTCAGATACAATAGCATCGCAAGCACGTACATCGTACATTAAATTTTGTGACTACCTTTTTGTTGAAAATTTTGATGTCGAGTATCTCAGATACAATAGCATCGCAAGCACGTACATCGTACATTAAATTTTGTGACTACTTTTTTGTTGAAAATTTTGATGTCGAGTATCTCAGATACAATAGCATCGCAAGCACGTACATCGTACATTAAATTTTGTGACTACTTTTTTGTTGAAAATTTTTATGTCGAGTATCTCAGATACAATAGCATCGCAAGCACGTACATCGTACATTAAATTTTGTGACTACTTTTTTGTTGAAAATTTTGATGTCGAGTATCTCAGATACAATAGCATCGCAAGCACGTACATCGGACATTAAATTTTGTGACTACTTTTTTGTTGAAAATTTTGATGTCGAGTATCTCAGATACAATAGCATCGCAAGCACGTACATCGTACATTAAATTTTGTGACTACCTTTTTGTTGAAAATTTTGATGTCGAGTATCTCAGATACAATAGCATCGAAAGCACGTACATCGTACATTAAATTTTGTGACTACTTTTTTGTTGAAAATTTTGATGTCGAGTATCTCAGATACAATAGCATCGCAAGCACGTACATCGTACATTAAATTTTGTGACTACTTTTTTGTTGAAAATTTTGATGTCGAGTATCTCAGATACAATAGCACCGAAAGCACGTAAATCGTACATTAAATTTTGTGACTACTTTTTTGTTGAAAATTTTGATGTCGAGTATCTCAGATACAATAGCATCGGAAGCACGTACATCGTACATTAAATTTTGTGACTACTTTAGGACCATAGCATACAAATTATTAACGATTATTCTCCGCAGTCCAACTGTCGCGAAGTAACAAACATAAAATTGCCGCCGGTAATTCAAAAAAAGAATTGCACAAATTCAATCAACGATCGTAAGTGCCCAAAATAAGGTAAAAAGACCATACCCATCCATTGCATATGCAAATGCACACACAAAGCTTCTCTTCGCACCTCTCATCCCCTTCGTTTAGCTTAGAAACCACGATAGATCGACAACTGCTGCTTGACCATCCACTGCATACATACACAAAAAAACATCGCATAGGGGGAGGGCTAAACATTTATTATAGGGCGAAACCTATTTTCGGAGTTAACTCCTACGAATTGATTATGATAATTGATGTCATCTTTCATGCGCTCCCAAATTTGGCAATAGGTACGATTATGTATGGACCAAACGATGAAAAAAGTGTATGCATGTTTTGCCGTCGGTAATTGCATTCAACTTTTGTAATGAGAATACCGTCGGCGATTTGCATCTTTGATTTGCAAAATGTAGAAATGTAGATTTTTGGTTTTCAGATGAAGATGATGCATGTTGCGTCGCAACATCCTGCCGGCCCCCCCGGGACAGGAAACGATGACCTCAAGGTAATGGGTGGGTAAACTTGAGTTGATTATCGATGTGATATTGTTGTGAGATGTTTGATCGTGGATCCTCGACGTGTGACGGGTATGTATGTACATGAAAAGAAGAAAAGAAAAGGTAGGTATGGTGAATGCTGTGTGGCTATATTGGGTTGTAAGATATGGATTATTAGTTTTGAAATGTATTAAATTCAGTTTAAATTAGTTTGTTAGTTTAAGGAAATATACTCGTATATGAGAGATGCAAATAATGATTAAAGTGTGTGTGTGGGTTTGTGTGTTTGATTCATTTACCATCGGCAGGAAACAAAGTTAAGCTATAGGGCGCTTTAATGAAGCGGTTGCAGTTTTTATTGTGACGACACGAACTTTTCCATCCGTTCCAGGGTGCATGTCCGTAATTTTTCCGAGCCGGTGTTTGTTCTTCAGGCAAAAGTACGAGATGACCCACTTTGAGATCATTATTTGGCGTTAGCCACTTTGGACGCTTTTGTAATCGAACCAAATATTCAGATTTTCACTTTTTCCAAACATCTTGGTGGATTTTTTGCATAAGTTGCCATCTATCTAAATGAGATTCTTTAAGTTGTGTGAAATCCTTTTCTGGTGCTGTGTTAAGTGCTGACCCAATCAAAAAGTGTCCTGGTGTCAAGATTGAGAGATCATCAGGATCTTCATTTACAGGACAAAGTGGGCGGGAATTTAAGCAAGCTTCCACTTGAGTGAGTATGGTGGCGTATTCCTCAAAGGTAAGGGTGTAGTGCCCGATAACGCGCTTTAAGTGGTACTTCATGGACTTCACACCTGCCTCCCAAAAACCACCAAAATGTGGAGCAGCAGGTGGGTTGAAATGCCATTGTGTACCGTTCTCTTGAAGAATTTTTGCGATGTCTTTTGTCCACTGCTTTGGCATGAAGTTTCTCTTTGCATCCATGATATTTGCAGCCCCTTTGAAATTCGTACCACAATCGCTGTACAAATTTGAACATATTCCACGGCGAGCAGTGAAACGTCTAAAAGCTGCGATAAATGCGGATGTGGTGTAATCGCTAACAAGCTCAAGATGAACTGCTTTTGTGCAAAAACATACAAAAATCGCGATATACGCTTTTGTAATTTTGCTACATCGCCCTTTCCAAGCTTTGAGTTGAACAGGACCAGCATAAGCAACTCCCGATGTTTGAAATGGGCACGCTTGACTCACTCGCAACGTTGGCAAGTTGACCATTTTCTGCTGCATCTCTGTTGCATTGAATCTGTAGCATTTAAAACATTTGTGGATACAGTGTTTGACTGTAGATTTCAAGTGTAGAATCCAATATTCCGATTGAAGTGTAGCCATCATTAATTGCTGTCCACCATGAAGAGTTTTTATGTGGGTGTCATGGACGATGAGTGACGTAAGAAAATTACTTGATGGGAGTATTATAGGATGCTTTTGCGAATAAGGCAGATTAGCATTTTCTAAACGACCTCCAACTCGTAATATACCTTTTTTAACCAAGAATGGTGAAAGTTTCGCTATCTTGCTTCTTTTAGAGACAATTTCTCCCCTACTTAGTTTGGAGATATTTTCATTAAAATACTCCTGTTGTATAAAGACAATCAAACGTAATCGTGCTGAAGATACTTCATCGACTGAAAGTGGTCCACGCACACGAGTTTCTAGTTTCTTTGCCTTAAATTGAAAATTTGTTAAGAATCGACGATAGTATGCTGCAGCTTGATATAACCGATTAAGAGAAGAAAAACGATTGAAAAAAGATTGATTCGATTCAAAAGTAGTGAAGTGAACACAGAGCTGAAAAACATTAATTATGGGGTACCCAGATGATAGCAATTTACTTTTGTTTTTTGAACTTTGCGACCCCTTTCATTTCCAGTTCTGTAGGTTTGAGTTCAACAGGCGTATGAAGAGTTTCATCAAACGATTTTAGGAATTCAGGACCATTCCACTACTGTCGATTCTGAATGAGATCATTAGGAGAGACTCCTCGAGATGCAATGTCAGCGGGGTTCTCCTTAGATGGAACGTAATTCCAATGGCCAGCATCAGTCAGTTCTTGGATTTCTGCCACTCTGTTGGCAACGAACGTTGTTCTCAGGTAGGGTGCGCTTTTAATCCAAGCTAGAGTAATTTGAGAGTCGCACCAAGTGAACAGTTTTGCAGATTGAAGTTCCATCGTATCCACAGTGTGTACCAACAACTGTGCCAGAAGCAGAGCTCCACAAAGCTCCAACCCAGCTAAAGATTTAGTTTTAAGAGGTGTCACTCTAGTTTTTGACACGATGAGATTAATGTTCGTTTCATTTCCGGTGGTAACTCTAAGATATATTGCTGCCGCATATGCCTTTTCAGATGCATAGCAAAATCCGTGGACCTCGACCTTTGATTCATTGGTGAGATTTAACCAGCGGGGGATCTGGATGGCCTCTAAAAGGCTCAGTCCAGCTTTCAAACTTTGCCACGCAGAGATGATTGACGATGGGAGCTCAGATTCCCATGTTTGTTTATCTTTCCAAGTTTCTTGCATTATGATTTTTCCGATGATGACGCAAGGTGCTATCCAACCCATTGGATCGTACAGGCGAGCAAGATCTGATAGTATAGTTCTCTTTGTAATTTTGTATGTTCTGGAAGCGAGATTTTAAATGCAAAAATATCCTTTGCAGAATGCCACTGAATGCCAAGAGCTTTTATTGCATTTTTTGCATCAAACGATAATGGGATTTGTACCTCCCTATCTTCCTCTGGTACAGACATCAACAGCTCCTCGCAGTTACTTGCCCATTTTCGTAATGGAAACCCTCCTTTCTTCAACATCTTTATGAGCTGTGTCTGCATCTCCACCGCCTCTATCACTGAGTCTGCCCTGTGAATTACATCATCGACGTAGAAGTTTTTTAAGGCTATTTTCGATGCATCACGTTCATCAGATGCCAATTGTTGGAGCGTTCGGATGGCTAAGTAAGGTGCCGAGGCCGTACCAAAAGTGACTGTGTTAAGGCGGTATGCCTTCACTTCTACATCTCGCCATAGCACAAGTTGATACATTAAATCATCTGGAGTGACCCAAATTTGCCTATACATTTTAGTGATGTCGGCTGAAAATGCTACTTTGAATCTCCTAAACCTTGCGATATGGTCAAAGACGTCATCTTGTAATCTAGGACCAATATAAAGATGATCATTAAGCGACGTACCATCGGATGTTTTACAAGACGCGTCAAAAACATTCCGCAGTTTTGTAGTCGAGCTAGCTTCTTTTACCACGGCATGGTGAGGAAGGAAGTAGTGAAGAGAATTAAGCGCAGCAAGTGGTACCTCAGTCATATGTCCAAGCTCTTTATATTCATTGAATACTTTTGTGTACTCTTTTTTACTTGCGACATATAGGAACTATATGGCAAGTTTTGCATTCGTGCAAAATTTCGAACTCAAGATTTTAATCAAACATGATATTACGATGGTAGAGAAGTCGAAAAAAGTGGGTCCCGCGATTCCGTCCGGTCGGTTTTGTCTGTCTGTCCACGCTCCTACAGCCTAAACCATTGGGTCGATTGAGTTCAAACTTGGAAGTTAAGGTTTTGAGCAGATTCGCGTTAGGCGTTTTTTTCGTTTTTTTTTAAGATCAAAACTAACAGTGGCCCCCATACAATTTTTTTGGTCAAAAACCGAAAATTCGAATTTTCTCAAAAACAAACCGATAGATTTTTTTAAATTTTCTCTAAAATTTTATTTTTAACTTGGCTTCTTTTTATAAGAAAACCATATTTTTGTATTGCTCAGGAAAGGTACCGCTCATAGAACCGTTATTTTGTTTTTTAATTTTCTCAGCAACTTATGAACTTATTTTTATAATTTTTTTCTGAATAAGCTCCTATATTTCCTTAACAATATTTGATTAACAGAAATTCAATTTTTTATTGTTTGGATTTTTTGAAAAATATTGAATTTTTATTTTTCAAAACTCTATATCTCAAAAACGGGTCAACAATTTTTTACGAAATTCAAACGTAAGACGTATATTTACAATCACTAAATAACTGCATTCCAAAAATATTTTTAGAACAAAATTGGAAAATTTTATACATAAAAAATTAATTTAAAAAAAAACCGCTCTAACGATTTTCAAAATAAAAATTTAAAAAATCAACGGTTTTTTTATTTATAAAATGGCATTTAAATTTTTGAAGACAAACTTATTTTTCAGGTAAAATTTTGAATCTTAAAAAATAATAATAAATAAGAGCGCATTATTTTGACAAAATTGTAATTACATTCCTAGCTTTCATCCAAATTAGTGCATTTGGTACATATTTATATGATATATTTTATCAACAATCTATTTTAAAGAGTCTATCAAGAAGTATTATCTTGGTAACTTTGTATATAATGATTTTAAAATATTATTCTTTACGAATAAGGTTGTTTCACACATGATTTACTGGCCTTCGCCTAAATAAAAAAATAAATACTTAGTACCTACAAGTTAAAGAAACTGGCCAGAGAGAGTATATGTATTTTCTATTAGATTCACTTTTTCAACGCATACACATTGTACCTATTTATAAAGGTATAACGTACAACTTCTACAACTACTGCTTACGTGTCACTTCTTAACTAAAATCCAAAACGCACAAGAGCCTGACTGTAAACAACACATGAACAGCAATTTCTTGTACTTGTTCGTACGCTTGTTTCTTAAAACTTTAGTGAAAAAATAGACTGAACGTAATAACTCCATGTTTGCGCTGAAAACTTGTAGTGAAGAAGGAATGTAGTATGTACCTTCTAGCCACCAATAACATTCCTTCATTATCATCATAAACATGTCCTTTTCTATCTATCTGCATAAAGCTAAGCACGCCAAGTGAACTATTCTATGGTCGTTTTAGACATCTAACTGCTACCTAACTACACAACCAATAAGCGATCGCCTTACAATTTAAACATTTATGGTCTGCCTCTTTCTTATCTTATTTATTTTCCATCTTGGTTCTTCTAATATGAAATTACAATAAAGCTATCTAAAGGAAAAAAGCTTTTAAGGAACAAGTTGAATCTATATAATTCGCATTGTAGCTTTATAGGTAATAGAAACCATTTTTCATATACAAAGATCGTACACAAGTAAAACAAGACTTATGAATGCAAATAAAAACAAATATCGGTAAAAGATCCTAAACAGATGACTTATGCATACAAAAGTTTGTTTCATCCCCTTATTAGATACAATATTAAGCCATTTTGTTTGTTATATAAAGTGCGTTGATATAAATAAAACAAAAACAAATTCATCAACCTTCATATGGTAGCTCTTTATGTGAAAACATATACGAGGATAGACTCAAATAAAATGAAGGAAATTGTGTTGACTTTTTGGGTCGAAAATTAATTATCTCCCTTATTCTGCTGGCTGCTTATGGGAATGGGAATAATATTTTTCTCTCGCTCCCGCTGAATTTCTCCACTTTCGATACTAACGCCACGCCAACGACTCGGCATCTGGTCGCCCTAAAAGTTTATGCTCATGAGAGTACTATGGTTTTCATATACAAAGATCGTGCGGTTTTTTGACAATTCAAATGGCATTTATATCTTTGAAGCCAAACTTATTTTATAGGAATATTTTTAAATCTCATATAAGTACTTTTTTAAACAGACTCTTTGCATACAGGAGCAAGTTCGTGCGACCCAGTCGTGCATTTTATTGTTGAAAATTTTGATGTCGAGTATCTCATATACAATAGCATCGCAAGCACGTAGAAAGGAGTACCTTTTCAACGGTGTATCGAACATTAAATTTTGTGACTACTTTTTTGTTGAAAATTTTGATGTCGAGCATCTCAGATACAATAGCATCGCAAGCACGTCCATCGTACATTAAATTTTGTGACTACTTTTTTGTTGAAAATTTTGATGTCGAGTATCTCAGATACAATAGCATCGCAAGCACGTACATCGTACATTAAATTTTTTGACTACTTTTTTGTTGAAAATTTTGATGTCGAGTATCTCAGATACAATAGCATCGCAAGCACGTACATCGAACATTAAATTTTGTGACTACTTATTTGTTGAAAATTTTGATGTCGAGTATCTCAAATACAATAGCATCGCAAGCACGTACATCGTACATTAAATTTTGTGACTACTTTTTTGTTGAAAATTTTGATGTCGAGTATCTAAGATATAATAGCATCGCAAGCACGTATTAAGGAGTACCTTTTCAACGGTGTATCGAACATTAAATTTTTTGACTACTTTTTTGTTGAAAATTTTGATGTCGAGTATCTCAGATACAATAGCATCGCAAGCACGTACATCGTACATTAAATTTTGTGACTACTTTTTTGTTGAAAATTTTGATGTCGAGTATCTCAGATACAATAGCATCGCAAGCACGTAGGAAGGAGTACCTTTTCAACGGTGTATCGAACATTAAATTTTTTGACTACTTTTTTGTTGAAAATTTTGATGTCGAGTATCTCAGATACAATAGCGTCGCAAGCACGTACATCGTACATTAAATTTTGTGACTACTTTTTTGTTGAAAATTTTGATGTCGAGTATCTCAGATACAATAGCATCGCAAGCACGTACATTGTACATTAAATTTTGTGACTACTTTTTTGTTGAAAATTTTGATGTCGAGTATCTCAGATACAATAGCACGCAAGCACGTACATCGTACATTAAATTTTGTGACTACTTTTTTGTTGAAAATTTTGATGTCGAGTATCTCAGATACAATAGCATCGCAAGCACGTACATCGTACATTAAATTTTGTGACTGCTTTTTTGTTGAAAATTTTGTTGTCGAGTATCTCAGATACAATAGCATCGCAAGCACGTACATCGTACATTAAATTTTGTGACTACTTTTTTGTTGAAAATTTTGATGTCGAGTATCTCAGATACAATAGCATCGCAAGCACGTACATCGTACATTAAATTTTGTGACTACTTTTTTGTTGAAAATTTTGATGTCGAGTATCTCAGATACAATAGCATCGCAAGCACGTACATCGAACATTAAATTTTGTGACTGCTTTTATGTTGAAAATTTTGATGTCGAGTATCTCAGATACAATAGCATCGCAAGCACGTAGGAAGGAGTACCTTTTCAACGGTGTATCGAACATTAAATTTTTTGAATACTTTTTTGTTGAAAATTTTGATGTCGAGTATCTCAGATACAATAGCATCGCAAGCACGTACATCGTACATTAAATTTTGTGACTACTTTTTTGTTGAAAATTTTGATGTCGAGTATCTCAGATACAATAGCATCGCAAGCACGTACATTGTACATTAAATTTTGTGACTACTTTTTTGTTGAAAATTTTGATGTCGAGTATCTCAGATACAATAGCATCGCAAGCACGTAGGAAGGAGTACCTTTTCAACGGTGTATCGAACATTAATTTTTTGACTACTTTTTTGTTTAAAATTTTGATGTCGAGTATCTCAGATACAATAGCATCGCAAGCACCTACATCGTACATTAAATTTTGTGACTACTTTTTTGTTGAAAATTTTGATGTCGAGTATCTCAGATACAATAGCATCGCAAGCACGTACATCGTACATTAAATTTTGTGACTACTTTTTTGTTGAAAATTTTGATGTCGAGTATCTCAGATACAATAGCACCGCAAGCACGTACATCGTACATTAAATTTTGTGACTACTTTTTTGTTGAAAATTTTGATGTCGAGTATCTCAGATACAATAGCATCGCAAGCACGTACATCGTACATTAAATTTTGTGACTACTTTTTTGTTGAAAATTTTGATGTCGAGTATCTCAGATACAATAGCACCGCAAGCACGTACATCGTACATTAAATTTTGTGACTACTTTTTTGTTGAAAATTTTGATGTCGAGTATCTCAGATACAATAGCATCGCAAGCACGTACATCGTACATTAAATTTTGTGACTACTTTTTTGTTGAAAATTTTGATGTCTAGTATCTCAGATACAATAGCATCGCAAGCACGTACATCTTACATTTAATTTTGTGACTACTTTTTTGTTGAAAATTTTGATGTCGAGTATCTCAGATACAATAGCATTGCAAGCACGTACATCGTACATTAAATTTTGTGACTACTTTTTTGTTGAAAATTTTGATGTCTAGTATCTCAGGTACAATAGCATAGCAAGCACGTACATCGTACATTAAATTTTGTGACTACTTTTTTGTTGAAAATTTTGATGTCGAGTATCTCAGATACAATAGCATCGCAAGCACGTAGGAAGGAGTACTTTTTCAACGGTGTATCGAACATCAAATTTTTTTACTACTTTTTTGTTGAAAATTTTGATGTCGAGTATCTCAGATACAATAGCATCGCAAGCACGTAGGAAGGAGTACCTTTTCAACGGTGTATCGAACATTAAATTTTGTGACTACTTTTTTGTTGAAAATTTTGTTGTCGAGTATCTCAGATACAATAGCATCGCAAGCACGTACATCGTACATTAAATTTTGTGACTACTTTTTTGTTGAAAATTTTGATGTCGAGTATCTCAGATACAATAGCATCGCAAGCACGTACATCGTACATTAAATTTTGTGACTACTTTTTTGTTGAAAATTTTGATGTCGAGTATCTCAGATACAATAGCATCGCAAGCACGTACATCGAACATTAAATTTTGTGACTGCTTTTATGTTGAAAATTTTGATGTCGAGTATCTCAGATACAATAGCATCGCAAGCACGTAGGAAGGAGTACCTTTTCAACGGTGTATCGAACATTAAATTTTTTGAATACTTTTTTGTTGAAAATTTTGATGTCGAGTATCTCAGATACAATAGCATCGCAAGCACGTACATCGTACATTAAATTTTGTGACTACTTTTTTGTTGAAAATTTTGATGTCGAGTATCTCAGATACAATAGCATCGCAAG
This sequence comes from Eupeodes corollae, assembly GCF_945859685.1. Lineage (NCBI taxonomy): Eukaryota > Metazoa > Arthropoda > Insecta > Diptera > Syrphidae > Eupeodes > Eupeodes corollae. The sequence continues at coordinate 95,980 of NW_026605134.1, forward strand.
CACGTACATCGTACATTAAATTTTGTGACTACTTTTTTGTTGAAAATTTTGATGTCGAGTATCTCAGATACAATAGCATCGCAAGCACGTAGGAAGGAGTACCTTTTCAACGGTGTATCGAACATTAATTTTTTGACTACTTTTTTGTTTAAAATTTTGATGTCGAGTATCTCAGATACAATAGCATCGCAAGCACGTACATCGTACATTAAATTTTGTGACTACTTTTTTGTTGAAAATTTTGATGTCGAGTATCTCAGATACAATAGCATCGCAAGCACGTACATCGTACATTAAATTTTGTGACTACTTTTTTGTTGAAAATTTTGATGTCGAGTATCTCAGATACAATAGCACCGCAAGCACGTACATCGTACATTAAATTTTGTGACTACTTTTTTGTTGAAAATTTTGATGTCGAGTATCTCAGATACAATAGCATCGCAAGCACGTACATCGTACATTAAATTTTGTGACTACTTTTTTGTTGAAAATTTTGATGTCGAGTATCTCAGATACAATAGCACCGCAAGCACGTACATCGTACATTAAATTTTGTGACTACTTTTTTGTTGAAAATTTTGATGTCGAGTATCTCAGATACAATAGCATCGCAAGCACGTACATCGTACATTAAATTTTGTGACTACTTTTTTGTTGAAAATTTTGATGTCTAGTATCTCAGATACAATAGCATCGCAAGCACGTACATCTTACATTTAATTTTGTGACTACTTTTTTGTTGAAAATTTTGATGTCGAGTATCTCAGATACAATAGCATTGCAAGCACGTACATCGTACATTAAATTTTGTGACTACTTTTTTGTTGAAAATTTTGATGTCTAGTATCTCAGGTACAATAGCATAGCAAGCACGTACATCGTACATTAAATTTTGTGACTACTTTTTTGTTGAAAATTTTGATGTCGAGTATCTCAGATACAATAGCATCGCAAGCACGTAGGAAGGAGTACTTTTTCAACGGTGTATCGAACATCAAATTTTTTTACTACTTTTTTGTTGAAAATTTTGATGTCGAGTATCTCAGATACAATAGCATCGCAAGCACGTAGGAAGGAGTACCTTTTCAACGGTGTATCGAACATTAAATTTTGTGACTACTTTTTTGTTGAAAATTTTGTTGTCGAGTATCTCAGATACAATAGCATCGCAAGCACGTACATCGTACATTAAATTTTGTGACTACTTTTTTGTTGAAAATTTTGATGTCGAGTATCTCAGATACAATAGCATCGCAAGCACGTACATCGTACATTAAATTTTGTGACTACTTTTTTGTTGAAAATTTTGATGTCGAGTATCTCAGATACAATAGCATCGCAAGCACGTACATCGAACATTAAATTTTGTGACTGCTTTTATGTTGAAAATTTTGATGTCGAGTATCTCAGATACAATAGCATCGCAAGCACGTAGGAAGGAGTACCTTTTCAACGGTGTATCGAACATTAAATTTTTTGAATACTTTTTTGTTGAAAATTTTGATGTCGAGTATCTCAGATACAATAGCATCGCAAGCACGTACATCGTACATTAAATTTTGTGACTACTTTTTTGTTGAAAATTTTGATGTCGAGTATCTCAGATACAATAGCATCGCAAGCACGTACATCGTACATTAAATTTTGTGACTACTTTTTTGTTGAAAATTTTGATGTCGAGTATCTCAGATACAATAGCATCGCAAGCACGTAGGAAGGAGTACCTTTTCAACGGTGTATCGAACATTAATTTTTTGACTACTTTTTTGTTTAAAATTTTGATGTCGAGTATCTCAGATACAATAGCATCGCAAGCACGTACATCGTACATTAAATTTTGTGACTACTTTTTTGTTGAAAATTTTGATGTCGAGTATCTCAGATACAATAGCATCGCAAGCACGTACATCGTACATTAAATTTTGTGACTACTTTTTTGTTGAAAATTTTGATGTCGAGTATCTCAGATACAATAGCACCGCAAGCACGTACATCGTACATTAAATTTTGTGACTACTTTTTTGTTGAAAATTTTGATGTCGAGTATCTCAGATACAATAGCATCGCAAGCACGTACATCGTACATTAAATTTTGTGACTACTTTTTTGTTGAAAATTTTGATGTCGAGTATCTCAGATACAATAGCATCGCAAGCACGTAGGAAGGAGTACCTTTTCAACGGTGTATCGAACATTAATTTTTTGACTACTTTTTTGTTTAAAATTTTGATGTCGAGTTTCTCAGATACAATAGCATCGCAAGCACGTACATCGCACATTAAATTTTGTGACTACTTTTTTGTTGAAAATTTTGATGTCGAGTATCTCAGATACAATAGCATCGCAAGCACGTACTTCGTAAATTAAATTTTGTGACTACTTTTTTGTTGAAAATTTTGATGTCTAGTATCTCAGATACAATAGCATCGCAAGCACGTAGGAAGGAGTACCTTTTCAACGGTGTATCGAACATTACATTTTTTGACTACTTTTTTGTTGAAAATTTTGATGTCGAGTATCTCAGATACAATAGCATCGCAAGCATAGGAAGGAGTACCTTTTCAACGGTGTATCGAACATTAAATTTTGTGACTACTTTTTTGTTGAAAATTTTGATGTCGAGTATCTCAGATACAATAGCATCGCAAGCACGTACATCGTACATTAAATTTTGTGACTACTTTTTTGTTGAAAATTTTGATGTCGAGTATCTCAGATACAATAGCATCACAAGCACGTACATCGTACATTAAATTTTGTGACTACTTTTTTGTTGAAAATGTTGATGTCGAGTATCTCAGATACAATAGCACCGCAAGCACGTACATCGTACATTAAATTTTGTGACTACTTTTTTGTTGAAAATTTTGATGTCGAGTATCTCAGATACAATAGCATCGCAAGCACGTAGGAAGGAGTACCTTTTCAACGGTGTATCGAACATTAAATTTTTTGACTACTTTTTTGTTGAAAATTTTGATGTCGAGTATCTCAAATACAATAGCATCGCAAGCACGTAGGAAGGAGTACCTTTTCAACGGTGTATCGAACATTAAATTTTTTGACTACTTTTTTGTTGAAAATTTTGATGTCGAGTATCTCAGATACAATAGCATCGCAAGCACGTACATCGTACATTAAATTTTTTGACTACTTTTTTGGTGAAAATTTTGATGTCGAGTATCTCAGATACAATAGCATCGCAAGCACGTATATCGTACATTAAATTTTGTGACTACTTTTTTGTTGAAAATTTTGATGTCGAGTATCTCAGATACAATAGCATCGCAAGCACGTACATCGTACATTAAATTTTGTGACTACTTTTTTGTTGAAAATTTATGTGTCGAGTATCTCAGATACAATGGCACCGCAAGCACGTACATCGTATATTAAATTTTGTGACTACTTTTTTGTTGAAAATTTTGATGTCTAGTATCTCAGATACAATAGCATCGCAAGCACGTAGGAAGGAGTACCTTTTCAACGGTGTATCGAACATTAAATTGTTTGACTACTTTTTTGTTGAAAATTTTGATGTCGAGTATCTCAGATACAATAGCATCGCAAGCACGTAGGAAGGAGTACCTTTTCAACGGTGTATCGAACATTAAATTTTGTGACTACTTTTTTGTTGAAAATTTTGATGTCGAGTATCTCAGATACAATAGCATCGCAAGCACGTACATCGTACATTAAATTTTGTGACTACTTTTATGTTGAAAATTTTGATGTCGAGTATCTCAGATACAATAGCATCGCAAGCACGTACATCGTACATTAAATTTTGTGACTACTTTTTTGTTGAAAATTTTGATGTCGAGTATCTCAGATACAATAGCATCGCAAGCACGTACATCGTACATTAAATTTTGTGACTACCTTTTTGTTGAAAATATTGATGTCGAGTATCTCAGATACAATAGCATCGCAAGCACGTACATCGTACATTAAATTTTGTGACTACCTTTTTGTTGAAAATTTTGATGTCGAGTATCTCAGATACAATAGCATCGCAAGCACGTACATCGTACATTAAATTTTGTGACTACTTTTTTGTTGAAAATTTTGATGTCGAGTATCTCAGATACAATAGCATCGCAAACACGTAGGAAGGAGTACCTTTTCAACGGTGTATCGAACATTAAATTTTGTGACTACTTTTTTGTTGAAAATTTTGATATCGAGTATCTCAGATACAATAGCATCGCAAGCACGTACATCGTACATTAAATTTTGTGACTACTTTTTTGTTGAAATTTTTGGTGTCGAGTATCTCAGATAGATACAATAGCATCGCAAGCACGTACATCGTACATTAAATTTTGTGACTACTTTTTTGTTGAAAATTTTGATGTCGAGTATCTCAGATACAATAGCATCGCAAGCACGTTCATCGTACATTAAATTTTGTGACTACCTTTTTGTTGAAAATTTTGATGTCGAGTATCTCAGATACAATAGCATCGCAAGCACGTAGGAAGGAGTACCTTTTCAACGGTGTATCGAACATTAAATTTTTTGACTACTTTTTTGTTGAAAATTTTGATGTCGAGTATCTCAGATACAATAGCATCGCAAGCACGTACATCGTACATTAAATTTTGTGACTACCTTTTTGTTGAAAATTTTGATGTCGAGTATCTCAGATACAATAGCATCGCAAGCACGTACATCGTACATTAAATTTTGTGACTACTTTTTTGTTGAAAATTTTGATGTCGAGTATCTCAGATACAATAGCATCGCAAGCACGTACATCGTACATTAAATTTTGTGACTACTTTTTTGTTGAAAATTTTGATGTCGAGTATCTCAGATACAATAGCATCGCAAGCACGTAGGAAGGAGTACCTTTTCAACGGTGTTTCGAACATTAAATTTTGTGACTACTTTTTTGTTGAAAATTTTGATGTCGAGTATCTCAGATACAATAGCATCGCAAGCACGTACATCGTACATTAAATTTTGTGACTACCTTTTTGTTGAAAATTTTGATGTCGAGTATCTCAGATACAATAGCATCGCAAGCACGTACATCGTACATTAAATTTTGTGACTGCCTTTTTGTTGAAAATTTTGATGTCGAGTATCTCAGATACAATAGCATCGCAAGCACGTACATCGTACATTAAATTTTGTGACTACTTTTTTGTTGAAAATTTTGATGTCGAGTATCTCAGATACAATAGCATCGCAAGCACGTACATCGTACATTAAATTTTGTGACTACTTTTTTGTTGAAAATTTTGATGTCGAGTATCTCAGATACAATAGCATCGCAAGCACGTAGGAAGGAGTACCTTTTCAACGGTGTATCGAACATTAAATTTTTTGACTACTTTTTTGTTGAAAATTTTGATGTCGAGTATCTCAGATACAATAGCATCGCAAGCACGTACATCGTACATTAAATTTTGTGACTACCTTTTTGTTGAAAATTTTGATGTCGAGTATCTCAGATACAATAGCATCGCAAGCACGTACATCGTACATTAAATTTTGTGACTACTTTTTTGTTGAAAATTTTGATGTCGAGTATCTCAGATACAATAGCATCGCAAGCACGTACATCGTACATTAAATTTTGTGACTACTTTTTTGTTGAAAATTTTGATGTCGAGTATCTCAGATACAATAGCATCGCAAGCACGTAGGAAGGAGTACCTTTTCAACGGTGTTTCGAACATTAAATTTTGTGACTACTTTTTTGTTGAAAATTTTGATGTCAAGTATCTCAGATACAATAGCATCGCAAGCACGTACATCGTACATTAAATTTTGTGACTACCTTTTTGTTGAAAATTTTGATGTCGAGTATCTCAGATACAATAGCATCGCAAGCACGTACATCGTACATTAAATTTTGTGACTACTTTTTTGTTGAAAATTTTGATGTCGAGTATCTCAGATACAATAGCATCGCAAGCACGTACATCGTACATTAAATTTTGTGACTACTTTTTTGTTGAAAATTTTGATGTCGAGTATCTCAGATACAATAGCATCGCAAGCACGTACATCGTACATTAAATTTTGTGACTACTTTTTTGTTGAAAATTTTGATGTCGAGTATCTCAGATACAATAGCATCGCAAGCACGTACATCGTACATTAAATTTTGTGACTACTATTTTGTTGAAAATTTTGATGTCGAGTATCTCAGATACAATAGCATCGCAAGCACGTACATCGTACATTAAATTTTGTGACTACCTTTTTGTTGAAAATTTTGATGTCGAGTATCTCAGATACAATAGCATCGAAAGCACGTACATCGTACATTAAATTTTGTGACTACTTTTTTGTTGAAAATTTTGATGTCGAGTATCTCAGATACAATAGCATCGCAAGCACGTACATCGTACATTAAATTTTGTGACTACTTTTTTGTTGAAAATTTTGATGTCGAGTATCTCAGATACAATAGCACCGAAAGCACGTAAATCGTACATTAAATTTTGTGACTACTTTTTTGTTGAAAATTTTGATGTCGAGTATCTCAGATACAATAGCATCGGAAGCACGTACATCGTACATTAAATTTTGTGACTACTTTAGGACCATAGCATACAAATTATTAACGATTATTCTCCGCAGTCCAACTGTCGCGAAGTAACAAACATAAAATTGCCGCCGGTAATTCAAAAAAAGAATTGCACAAATTCAATCAACGATCGTAAGTGCCCAAAATAAGGTAAAAAGACCATACCCATCCATTGCATATGCAAATGCACACACAAAGCTTCTCTTCGCACCTCTCATCCCCTTCGTTTAGCTTAGAAACCACGATAGATCGACAACTGCTGCTTGACCATCCACTGCATACATACACAAAAAAACATCGCATAGGGGGAGGGCTAAACATTTATTATAGGGCGAAACCTATTTTCGGAGTTAACTCCTACGAATTGATTATGATAATTGATGTCATCTTTCATGCGCTCCCAAATTTGGCAATAGGTACGATTATGTATGGACCAAACGATGAAAAAAGTGTATGCATGTTTTGCCGTCGGTAATTGCATTCAACTTTTGTAATGAGAATACCGTCGGCGATTTGCATCTTTGATTTGCAAAATGTAGAAATGTAGATTTTTGGTTTTCAGATGAAGATGATGCATGTTGCGTCGCAACATCCTGCCGGCCCCCCCGGGACAGGAAACGATGACCTCAAGGTAATGGGTGGGTAAACTTGAGTTGATTATCGATGTGATATTGTTGTGAGATGTTTGATCGTGGATCCTCGACGTGTGACGGGTATGTATGTACATGAAAAGAAGAAAAGAAAAGGTAGGTATGGTGAATGCTGTGTGGCTATATTGGGTTGTAAGATATGGATTATTAGTTTTGAAATGTATTAAATTCAGTTTAAATTAGTTTGTTAGTTTAAGGAAATATACTCGTATATGAGAGATGCAAATAATGATTAAAGTGTGTGTGTGGGTTTGTGTGTTTGATTCATTTACCATCGGCAGGAAACAAAGTTAAGCTATAGGGCGCTTTAATGAAGCGGTTGCAGTTTTTATTGTGACGACACGAACTTTTCCATCCGTTCCAGGGTGCATGTCCGTAATTTTTCCGAGCCGGTGTTTGTTCTTCAGGCAAAAGTACGAGATGACCCACTTTGAGATCATTATTTGGCGTTAGCCACTTTGGACGCTTTTGTAATCGAACCAAATATTCAGATTTCCACTTTTTCCAAACATCTTGGTGGATTTTTTGCATAAGTTGCCATCTATCTAAATGAGATTCTTTAAGTTGTGTGAAATCCTTTTCTGGTGCTGTGTTAAGTGCTGACCCAATCAAAAAGTGTCCTGGTGTCAAGATTGAGAGATCATCAGGATCTTCATTTACAGGACAAAGTGGGCGGGAATTTAAGCAAGCTTCCACTTGAGTGAGTATGGTGGCGTATTCCTCAAAGGTAGGGTGTAGTGCCCGATAACGCGCTTTAAGTGGTACTTCATGGACTTCACACCTGCCTCCCAAAAACCACCAAAATGTGGAGCAGCAGGTGGGTTGAAATGCCATTGTGTACCGTTCTCTTGAAGAATTTTTGCGATGTCTTTTGTCCACTGCTTTGGCATGAAGTTTCTCTTTGCATCCATGATATTTGCAGCCCCTTTGAAATTCGTACCACAATCGCTGTACAAATTTGAACATATTCCACGGCGAGCAGTGAAACGTCTAAAAGCTGCGATAAATGCGGATGTGGTGTAATCGCTAACAAGCTCAAGATGAACTGCTTTTGTGCAAAAACATACAAAAATCGCGATATACGCTTTTGTAATTTTGCTACATCGCCCTTTGAGTTGAACAGGACCAGCATAAGCAACTCCCGATGTTTGAAATGGGCACGCTTGACTCACTCGCAACGTTGGCAAGTTGACCATTTTCTGCTGCATCTCTGTTGCATTGAATCTGTAGCATTTAAAACATTTGTGGATACAGTGTTTGACTGTAGATTTCAAGTGTAGAATCCAATATTCCGATTGAAGTGTAGCCATCATTAATTGCTGTCCACCATGAAGAGTTTTTATGTGGGTGTCATGGACGATGAGTGACGTAAGAAAGTTACTTGATGGGAGTATTATAGGATGCTTTTGCGAATAAGGCAGATTAGCATTTTCTAAACGACCTCCAACTCGTAATATACCTTTTTTAACCAAGAATGGTGAAAGTTTCGCTATCTTGCTTCTTTTAGAGACAATTTCTCCCCTACTTAGTTTGGAGATATTTTCATTAAAATACTCCTGTTGTATAAAGACAATCAAACGTAATCGTGCTGAAGATACTTCATCGACTGAAAGTGGTCCACGCACACGAGTTTCTAGTTTCTTTGCCTTAAATTGAAAATTTTTTAAGAATCGACGCCAGTATGCTGCAGCTTGATATAACCGATTAAGAGATGAAAAACGATTGAAAAAAGATTGATTCGATAAAAAAGTAGTGAAGTGAACACAGAGCTGAAAAACATTAATTATGGGGTACCCAGATGATAGCAATTTACTTTTGTTTTTTGAACTTTGCGACCCTTTCATTTCCAGTTCTGTAGGTTTGAGTTCAACAGGCGTATGAAGAGTTTCATCAAACGATTTTAGGAATTCAGGACCATTCCACTACTGTCGATTCTGAATGAGATCATTAGGAGAGACTCCTCGAGATGCAATGTCAGCGGGGTTCTCCTTAGATGGAACGTATCAGTCAGTTCTTGGATTTCTGCCACTCTGTTGGCAACGAACGTTGTTCTCAGGTAGGGTGCGCTTTTAATCCAAGCTAGAGTAATTTGAGAGTCGCACCAAGTGAACAGTTTTGCAGATTGAAGTTCCATCGTATCCACAGTGTGTACCAACAACTGTGCCAGAAGCAGAGCTCCACAAAGCTCCAACCCAGCTAAAGATTTAGTTTTAAGAGGTGTCACTCTAGTTTTTGACACGATGAGATTAATGTTCGTTTCATTTCCGGTGGTAACTCTAAGATATATTGCTGCCGCATATGCCTTTTCAGATGCATAGCAAAATCCGTGGACCTCGACCTTTGATTCATTGGTGAGATTTAACCAGCGGGGGATCTGGATGGCCTCTAAAAGGCTCAGTGCAGCTTTCAAACTTTGCCACGCAGAGATGATTGACGATGGGAGCTCAGATTCCCATGTTTGTTTATCTTTCCAAGTTTCTTGCATTATGATTTTTCCGATGATGACGCAAGGTGCTATCCAACCCATTGGATCGTACAGGCGAGCAAGATCTGATAGTATAGTTCTCTTTGTAATTTTTGTATGTTCTGGAAGCGAGATTTTAAATGCAAAAACATCCTTTGCAGGATGCCACTGAATGCCAAGAGTTTTTATTGCATTTTTTGCATCAAACGATAATGGGATTTGTACCTCCCTATCTTCCTCTGGTACAGACATCAACAGCTCCTCGCAGTTACTTGCCCATTTTCGTAATGGAAACCCTCCTTTCTTCAACATCTTTATGAGCTGTGTCTGCATCTCCACCGCCTCTATCACTGAGTCTGCCCTGTGAATTACATCATCGACGTAGAAGTTTTTTAAGGCTATTTTCGATGCATCACGTTCATCAGATGCCAATTGTTGGAGCGTTCGGATGGCTAAGTAAGGTGCCGAGGCCGTACCAAAAGTGACTGTGTTAAGGCGGTATGCCTTCACTTCTACATCTCGCCATAGCACAAGTTGATACATTAAATCATCTGGAGTGACCCAAATTTGCCTATACATTTTAGTGATGTCGGCTGAAAATGCTACTTTGAATCTCCTAAACCTTGCGATATGGTCAAAGACGTCATCTTGTAATCTAGGACCAATATAAAGATGATCATTAAGCGACGTACCATCGGATGTTTTACAAGACGCGTCAAAAACATTCCGCAGTTTTGTAGTCGAGCTAGCTTCTTTTACCACGGCATGGTGAGGAAGGAAGTAGTGAAGAGAATTAAGCGCAGCAAGTGGTACCTCAGTCATATGTCCAAGCTCTTTATATTCATTGAATACTTTTGTGTACTCTTTTTTACTTGCGACATATAGGAACTATATGGCAAGTTTTGCATTCGTGCAAAATTTCGAACTCAAGATTTTAATCAAACATGATATTACGATGGTAGAGAAGTCGAAAAAAGTGGGTCCCGCGATTCCGTCCGGTCGGTTTTGTCTGTCTGTCCACGCTCCTACAGCCTAAACCATTGGGTCGATTGAGTTCAAACTTGGAAGTTAAGGTTTTGAGCAGATTCGCGTTAGGCGTTTTTTTCGTTTTTTTTTAAGATCAAAACTAACAGTGGCCCCCATACAATTTTTTTGGTCAAAAACCGAAAATTCGAATTTTCTCAAAAACAAACCGATAGATTTTTTTAAATTTTCTCTAAAATTTTATTTTTAACTTGGCTTCTTTTTATAAGAAAACCATATTTTTGTATTGCTCAGGAAAGGTACCGCTCATAGAACCGTTATTTTGTTTTTTAATTTTCTCAGCAACTTATGAACTTATTTTTATAATTTTTTTCTGAATAAGCTCCTATATTTCCTTAACAATATTTGATTAACAGAAATTCAATTTTTTATTGTTTGGATTTTTTTAAAAAATATTGAATTTTTATTTTTCAAAACTCTATATCTCAAAAACGGGTCAACAATTTTTTACGAAATTCAAACGTAAGACGTATATTTACAATCACTAAATAACTGCATTCCAAAAATATTTTTAGAACAAAATTGGAAAATTTTATACATAAAAAATTAATTTAAAAAAAAACCGCTCTAACGATTTTCAAAATAAAAATTTAAAAAATCAACGGTTTTTTTATTTATAAAATGGCATTTAAATTTTTGAAGACAAACTTATTTTTCAGGTAAAATTTTGAATCTTAAAAAATAATAATAAATAAGAGCGCATTATTTTGACAAAATTGTAATTACATTCCTAGCTTTCATCCAAATTAGTGCATTTGGTACACATTTATATGATATATTTTATCAACAATCTATTTTAAAGAGTCTATCAAGAAGTATTATCTTGGTAACTTTGTATATAATGATTTTAAAATATTATTCTTTACGAATAAGGTTGTTTCACACATGATTTACTGGCCTTCGCCTAAATAAAAAAATAAATACTTAGTACCTACAAGTTAAAGAAACTGGCCAGAGAGAGTATATGTATTTTCTATTAGATTCACTTTTTCAACGCATACACATTGTACCTATTTATAAAGGTATAACGTACAACTTCTACAACTACTGCTTACGTGTCACTTCTTAACTAAAATCCAAAACGCACAAGAGCCTGACTGTAAACAACACATGAACAGCAATTTCTTGTACTTGTTCGTACGCTTATTTTTAAAACTTTAGTGAAAAAAATAGACTGAACGTAATAACTCCATGTTTGCGCTGAAAACTTGTAGTGAAGAAGGAATGTAGTATGTACCTTCTAGCCACCAATAACATTCCTTCATTATCATCATAAACATGTCCTTATCTATCTATCTGCATAAAGCTAAGCACGCCAAGTGAACTATTCTATGGTCGTTTTAGAGATCTACCTGCTACCTAACTACACAACCAATAGGCGATCGCCTTACAATTTAAATATTCATGTTCTGCCTCTTTCTTATCTTATTTATTTTCCATCCTGGTTCTTCTAATATGAAATTACAATAAAGCTATCTAAAGGAAAAAAGCTTTTAAGGAACAAGTTGAATCTATATGAATCGCATTGTAGCTTTATAGGTAATAGAAACCATTTTTCATATACAGAGATGGTACACAATTGTGTTGACTTTTTGGGTCGAAAATTAATTATCTCCCTTATTCTGCTGGCTGCTTATGGGAATGGGAATAATATTTTTCTCTCGCTCCCGCTGAATTTCTCCACTTTCGATACTAACGCCACGCCAACGACTCGGCATCTGGTCGCCCTAAAAGTTTATGCTCATGAGAGTACTATGGTTTTCATATACAAAGATCGTGCGGTTTTTTGACAATTCAAATGGCATTTATATCTTTGAAGCCAAACTTATTTTATAGGAATATTTTTAAATCTCATATAAGTACTTTTTTAAACAGACTCTTTGCAAACAGGAGCAAGTTCGTCCGACCCAGTAGTGCATTTTATTTTGAGATGAACGAGAGATCTTATTTTAATTCGTTTGTTAAATGAGATTTTTGAATTGTTCGTTTACTTTAATTTATACAAAAATTAAAAATTAAAATAGCCGCGGGAAAAATTGCTTTGCGACGAAAAAGCACACGAGCAGAAATTTAAGAGGACGGTGTCACTTGCCAAAAAGCTAACGACGGTGTATCGAACATTAAATTTTGTGACTACTTTTTTGTTGAAAATTTTGATGTCGAGTATCTCAGATACAATAGCATCGCAAGCACGTACATCGCACATTATATTGTGTGACTACTTTTTTGTTGAAAATTTTGATGTCGAGTATCTCAGATACAATAGCATCGGAAGCACGTACCTCGTACATTAAATTCTGTGACTACTTTTTTGTTGAAAATTTTGATGTCGAGTATCTCAGATACAATAGCATTGCAAGCACGTAGGAAGGAGTACCTTTTCAACGGTGTATCGAACATTAAATTTTTTGACTTCTTTTTTGTTGAAAATTTTGATGTCGAGTATCTCAGATACAATAGCATCGCAAGCACGTACATCGTACATCAAATTTTGTGACTACTTTTTTGTTGAAAATTTTGATGTCGAGTATCTCAGATACAATAGCATCGCAAGCACATGCATCGTACATTAAATTTTGTGACTACCTTTTGTTGAAAATTTTGATGTCGAGTATCTCAGATACAATAGCATCGCAAGCACGTACATCGTACATTACATTTTGTGACTACTTTTTTGTTGAAAAATTTGATGTCGGGTATCTCAGATACAATAGCATCGCAAGCACGTACATCGTACATTAAATTTTGTGACTACTTTTTTGTTGAAAATTTTGATGTCGAGTATCTCAGATACAATAGCATCGGAAGCACGTACCTCGTACATTAAATTTTGTGACTACTTTTTTGTTGAAAATTTTGATGTCGAGTATCTCAGATACAATAGCATCGCAAGCACGTAGGAAGGAGTACTTTTTCAACGGTGTATCGAACATCAAATTTTTTGACTACTTTTTTGTTGAAAATTTTGATGTCGAGTATCTCAGATACAATAGCATTGCAAGCATGTACATCGTACATCAAATTTTGTGACTACTTTTTTGTTGAAAATTTTGATGTCGAGTATCTCAGATACAATAGCATCGCAAGCACGTACATCGTACATTAAATTTTGTGACTACTTTTTTGTTGAAAATTTTGATGTCGAGTATCTTAGATACAATAGCATCGCAAACACGTACATCGTACATTAAATTTTGTGACTACTTTTTTGTTAAAAATTTTGATGTCGAGTATCTCAGATACAAGCACGTAGGAAGGAGTACCTTTTCAACGGTGTATCGAACATTAAATTTTTTGACTACTTTTTTGTTGAAAATATTGATGTCGAGTATCTCAGATACAATAGCATCGCAAGCACGTACATCGTACATTAAATTTTGTGACTACTTTTTTGTTGAAAATTTTGATGTCGAGTATCTCAGATACAATAGCATCGCAAGCACGTACATCGCACATTATATTGTGTGACTACTTTTTTGTTGAAAATTTTGATGTCGAGTATCTCAGATACAATAGCATCGGAAGCACGTACCTCGTACATTAAATTCTGTGACTACTTTTTTGTTGAAAATTTTGATGTCGAGTATCTCAGATACAATAGCATTGCAAGCACGTAGGAAGGAGTACCTTTTCAACGGTGTATCGAACATTAAATTTTTTGACTTCTTTTTTGTTGAAAATTTTGATGTCGAGTATCTCAGATACAATAGCATCGCAAGCACGTACATCGTACATCAAATTTTGTGACTACTTTTTTGTTGAAAATTTTGATGTCGAGTATCTCAGATACAATAGCATCGCAAGCACATGCATCGTACATTAAATTTTGTGACTACCTTTTGTTGAAAATTTTGATGTCGAGTATCTCAGATACAATAGCATCGCAAGCACGTACATCGTACATTACATTTTGTGACTACTTTTTTGTTGAAAAATTTGATGTCGGGTATCTCAGATACAATAGCATCGCAAGCACGTACATCGTACATTAAATTTTGTGACTACTTTTTTGTTGAAAATTTTGATGTCGAGTATCTCAGATACAATAGCATCGGAAGCACGTACCTCGTACATTAAATTTTGTGACTACTTTTTTGTTGAAAATTTTGATGTCGAGTATCTCAGATACAATAGCATCGCAAGCACGTAGGAAGGAGTACTTTTTCAACGGTGTATCGAACATCAAATTTTTTGACTACTTTTTTGTTGAAAATTTTGATGTCGAGTATCTCAGATACAATAGCATTGCAAGCATGTACATCGTACATCAAATTTTGTGACTACTTTTTTGTTGAAAATTTTGATGTCGAGTATCTCAGATACAATAGCATCGCAAGCACGTACATCGTACATTAAATTTTGTGACTACTTTTTTGTTGAAAATTTTGATGTCGAGTATCTTAGATACAATAGCATCGCAAACACGTACATCGTACATTAAATTTTGTGACTACTTTTTTGTTAAAAATTTTGATGTCGAGTATCTCAGATACAAGCACGTAGGAAGGAGTACCTTTTCAACGGTGTATCGAACATTAAATTTTTTGACTACTTTTTTGTTGAAAATATTGATGTCGAGTATCTCATATACAATAGCATCGCAAGCACGTAGGAAGGAGTACCTTTTCAACGGTGTATCGAACACTAAATTTTGTGACTACTTTTTTGTTGAAAATTTTGATGTCGAGTATCTCAGATACAATAGCATCGCAAGCACGTACATCGTACATTAAATTTTGTGAATACTTTTTTGTTGAAAATTTTGATGTCTAGTATCTCAGGTACAATAGCATAGCAAGCACGTACATCGTACATTAAATTTTGTGACTACTTTTTTGTTGAAAATTTTGATGTCGAGTATCTCAGATACAATAGCATCGCAAGCACGTAGGAAGGAGTACTTTTTCAACGGTGTATCGAACATCAAATTTTTTTACTACTTTTTTGTTGAAAATTTTGATGTCGAGTATCTCAGATACAATAGCATCGCAAGCACGTAGGAAGGAGTACCTTTTCAACGGTGTATCGAACATTAAATTTTGTGACTACCTTTTTGTTGAAAATTTTGATGTCGAGTATCTCAGATACAATAGCGTCGCAAGCACGTACATCGTACATTAAATTTTGTGACTACTTTTTTGTTGAAAATTTTGATGTCGAGTATCTCAGATACAATAGCATCGCAAGCACGTACATTGTACATTAAATTTTGTGACTACTTTTTTGTTGAAAATTTTGATGTCGAGTATCTCAGATACAATAGCACGCAAGCACGTACATCGTACATTAAATTTTGTGACTACTTTTTTGTTGAAAATTTTGATGTCGAGTATCTCAGATACAATAGCATCGCAAGCACGTACATCGTACATTAAATTTTGTGACTGCTTTTTTGTTGAAAATTTTGTTGTCGAGTATCTCAGATACAATAGCATCGCAAGCACGTACATCGTACATTAAATTTTGTGACTACTTTTTTGTTGAAAATTTTGATGTCGAGTATCTCAGATACAATAGCATCGCAAGCACGTACATCGTACATTAAATTTTGTGACTACTTTTTTGTTGAAAATTTTGATGTCGAGTATCTCAGATACAATAGCATCGCAAGCACGTACATCGAACATTAAATTTTGTGACTGCTTTTATGTTGAAAATTTTGATGTCGAGTATCTCAGATACAATAGCATCGCAAGCACGTAGGAAGGAGTACCTTTTCAACGGTTTATCGAACATTAAATTTTTTGAATACTTTTTTGTTGAAAATTTTGATGTCGAGTATCTCAGATACAATAGCATCACAAGCACGTACATCGTACATTAAATTTTGTGACTACTTTTTTGTTGAAAATTTTGATGTCGAGTATCTCAGATACAATAGCATCGCAAGCACGTACATCGTACATTAAATTTTGTGACTACTTTTTTGTTGAAAATTTTGATGTCGAGTATCTCAGATACAATAGCATCGCAAGCACGTAGGAAGGAGTACCTTTTTAACGGTGTATCGAACATTAATTTTTTGACTACTTTTTTGTTTAAAATTTTGATGTCGAGTATCTCAGATACAATAGCATCGCAAGCACGTACATCGTACATTAAATTTTGTGACTACTTTTTTATTGAAAATTTTGATGTCGAGTATCTCAGATACAATAGCATCGCAAGCACGTACATCGTACATTAAATTTTGTGACTACTTTTTTGTTGAAAATTTTGATGTCGAGTATCTCAGATACAATAGCACCGCAAGCACGTACATCGTACATTAAATTTTGTGACTACTTTTTTGTTGAAAATTTTGATGTCGAGTATCTCAGATACAATAGCATCGCAAGCACGTACATCGTACATTAAATTTTGTGACTACTTTTTTGTTGAAAATTTTGATGTCGAGTATCTCAGATACAATAGCATCGCAAGCACGTAGGAAGGAGTACCTTTTCAACGGTGTATCGAACATTAAATTTTTTGACTACTTTTTTGTTGAAAATTTTGATGTCGAGTATCTCAAATACAATAGCATCGCAAGCACGTAGGAAGGAGTACCTTTTCAACGGTGTATCGAACATTAAATTTTTTGACTACTTTTTTGTTGAAAATTTTGATGTCGAGTATCTCAGATACAATAGCATCGCAAGCACGTATATCGTACATTAAATTTTGTGACTACTTTTTCGTTGAAAATTTTGATGTCGAGTATCTCAGATACAATAGCATCGCAAGCACGTACATCGTACATTAAATTTTTTGACTACTTTTTTGGTGAAAATTTTGATGTCGAGTATCTCAGATACAATAGCATCGCAAGCACGTATATCGTACATTAAATTTTGTGACTACTTTTTTGTTGAAAATTTTGATGTCGAGTATCTCAGATACAATAGCATCGCAAGCACGTACATCGTACATTAAATTTTGTGACTACTTTTTTGTTGAAAATTTATGTGTCGAGTATCTCAGATACAATGGCACCGCAAGCACGTACATCGTATATTAAATTTTGTGACTACTTTTTTGTTGAAAATTTTGATGTCGAGTATCTCAGATACAATAGCATCGCAAGCACGTACTTCGTAAATTAAATTTTGTGACTACTTTTTTGTTGAAAATTTTGATGTCTAGTATCTCAGATACAATAGCATCGCAAGCACGTAGGAAGGAGTACCTTTTCAACGGTGTATCGAACATTAAATTTTTTGACTACTTTTTTGTTGAAAATTTTGATGTCGAGTATCTCAGATACAATAGCATCGCAAGCATAGGAAGGAGTACCTTTTCAACGGTGTATCGAACATTAAATTTTTTGACTACTTTTTTGTTGAAAAATTTGATGTCGAGTATCTCAGATACAATAGCATCGCAAGCACGTACATCGTACATTAAATTTTGTGACTACTTTTTTGTTGAAAATTTTGATGTCGAGTATCTCAGATACAATAGCATCGCAAGCACGTACATCGTACATTAAATTTTGTGACTACTTTTTTGTTGAAAATTTTGATGTCGAGTATCTCAGATACAATAGCATCGCAAGCACGTAGGAAGGAGTACCTTTTCAACGGTGTATCGAACATTAATTTTTTGACTACTTTTTTGTTTAAAATTTTGATGTCGAGTATCTCAGATACAATAGCATCGCAAGCACGTACATCGTACATTAAATTTTGTGACTACTTTTTTATTGAAAATTTTGATGTCGAGTATCTCAGATACAATAGCATCGCAAGCACGTACATCGTACATTAAATTTTGTGACTACTTTTTTGTTGAAAATTTTGATGTCGAGTATCTCAGATACAATAGCACCGCAAGCACGTACATCGTACATTAAATTTTGTGACTACTTTTTTGTTGAAAATTTTGATGTCGAGTATCTCAGATACAATAGCATCGCAAGCACGTACATCGTACATTAAATTTTGTGACTACTTTTTTGTTGAAAATTTTGATGTCGAGTATCTCAGATACAATAGCATCGCAAGCACGTAGGAAGGAGTACCTTTTCAACGGTGTATCGAACATTAATTTTTTGACTACTTTTTTGTTTAAAATTTTGATGTCGAGTTTCTCAGATACAATAGCATCGCAAGCACGTACTTCGTAAATTAAATTTTGTGACTACTTTTTTGTTGAAAATTTTGATGTCTAGTATCTCAGATACAATAGCATCGCAAGCACGTAGGAAGGAGTACCTTTTCAACGGTGTATCGAACATTAAATTTTTTGACTACTTTTTTGTTGAAAATTTTGATGTCGAGTATCTCAAATACAATAGCATCGCAAGCACGTAGGAAGGAGTACCTTTTCAACGGTGTATCGAACATTAAATTTTTTGACTACTTTTTTGTTGAAAATTTTGATGTCGAGTATCTCAGATACAATAGCATCGCAAGCACGTATATCGTACATTAAATTTTGTGACTACTTTTTTGTTGAAAATTTTGATGTCGAGTATCTCAGATACAATAGCATCGCAAGCACGTACATCGTACATTAAATTTTTTGACTACTTTTTTGGTGAAAATTTTGATGTCGAGTATCTCAGATACAATAGCATCGCAAGCACGTATATCGTACATTAAATTTTGTGACTACTTTTTTGTTGAAAATTTTGATGTCGAGTATCTCAGATACAATAGCATCGCAAGCACGTACATCGTACATTAAATTTTGTGACTACTTTTTTGTTGAAAATTTATGTGTCGAGTATCTCAGATACAATGGCACCGCAAGCACGTACATCGTATATTAAATTTTGTGACTACTTTTTTGTTGAAAATTTTGATGTCGAGTATCTCAGATACAATAGCATCGCAAGCACGTACTTCGTAAATTAAATTTTGTGACTACTTTTTTGTTGAAAATTTTGATGTCTAGTATCTCAGATACAATAGCATCGCAAGCACGTAGGAAGGAGTACCTTTTCAACGGTGTATCGAACATTAAATTTTTTGACTACTTTTTTGTTGAAAATTTTGATGTCGAGTATCTCAGATACAATAGCATCGCAAGCACGTACATCGTACATTAAATTTTGTGACTACTTTTTTGTTGAAAATTTTGATGTCGAGTATCTCAGATACAATAGCATCGCAAGCACGTAGGAAGGAGTACCTTTTCAACGGTGTATCGAACATTAATTTTTTGACTACTTTTTTGTTTAAAATTTTGATGTCGAGTATCTCAGATACAATAGCATCGCAAGCACGTACATCGTACATTAAATTTTGTGACTACTTTTTTATTGAAAATTTTGATGTCGAGTATCTCAGATACAATAGCATCGCAAGCACGTACATCGTACATTAAATTTTGTGACTACTTTTTTGTTGAAAATTTTGATGTCGAGTATCTCAGATACAATAGCACCGCAAGCACGTACATCGTACATTAAATTTTGTGACTACTTTTTTGTTGAAAATTTTGATGTCGAGTATCTCAGATACAATAGCATCGCAAGCACGTACATCGTACATTAAATTTTGTGACTACTTTTTTGTTGAAAATTTTGATGTCGAGTATCTCAGATACAATAGCATCGCAAGCACGTAGGAAGGAGTACCTTTTCAACGGTGTATCGAACATTAATTTTTTGACTACTTTTTTGTTTAAAATTTTGATGTCGAGTTTCTCAGATACAATAGCATCGCAAGCACGTACTTCGTAAATTAAATTTTGTGACTACTTTTTTGTTGAAAATTTTGATGTCTAGTATCTCAGATACAATAGCATCGCAAGCACGTAGGAAGGAGTACCTTTTCAACGGTGTATCGAACATTAAATTTTTTGACTACTTTTTTGTTGAAAATTTTGATGTCGAGTATCTCAAATACAATAGCATCGCAAGCACGTAGGAAGGAGTACCTTTTCAACGGTGTATCGAACATTAAATTTTTTGACTACTTTTTTGTTGAAAATTTTGATGTCGAGTATCTCAGATACAATAGCATCGCAAGCACGTATATCGTACATTAAATTTTGTGACTACTTTTTTGTTGAAAATTTTGATGTCGAGTATCTCAGATACAATAGCATCGCAAGCACGTACATCGTACATTAAATTTTTTGACTACTTTTTTGGTGAAAATTTTGATGTCGAGTATCTCAGATACAATAGCATCGCAAGCACGTATATCGTACATTAAATTTTGTGACTACTTTTTTGTTGAAAATTTTGATGTCGAGTATCTCAGATACAATAGCATCGCAAGCACGTACATCGTACATTAAATTTTGTGACTACTTTTTTGTTGAAAATTTATGTGTCGAGTATCTCAGATACAATGGCACCGCAAGCACGTACATCGTATATTAAATTTTGTGACTACTTTTTTGTTGAAAATTTTGATGTCGAGTATCTCAGATACAATAGCATCGCAAGCACGTACTTCGTAAATTAAATTTTGTGACTACTTTTTTGTTGAAAATTTTGATGTCTAGTATCTCAGATACAATAGCATCGCAAGCACGTAGGAAGGAGTACCTTTTCAACGGTGTATCGAACATTAAATTTTTTGACTACTTTTTTGTTGAAAATTTTGATGTCGAGTATCTCAGATACAATAGCATCGCAAGCATAGGAAGGAGTACCTTTTCAACGGTGTATCGAACATTAAATTTTTTGACTACTTTTTTGTTGAAAAATTTGATGTCGAGTATCTCAGATACAATAGCATCGCAGGCACGTACATCGTACATTAAATTTTGTGACTACTTTTTTGTTGAAAATTTTGATGTCGAGTATCTCAGATACAATAGCATCACAAGCACGTACATCGTACATTAAATTTTGTGACTACTTTTTTGTTGAAAATGTTGATGTCGAGTATCTCAGATACAATAGCACCGCAAGCACGTACATCGTACATTAAATTTTGTGACTACTTTTTTGTTGAAAATTTTGATGTCGAGTATCTCAGATACAATAGCATCGCAAGCACGTAGGAAGGAGTACCTTTTCAACGGTGTATCGAACATTAAATTTTTTGACTACTTTTTTGTTGAAAATTTTGATGTCGAGTATCTCAAATACAATAGCATCGCAAGCACGTAGGAAGGAGTACCTTTTCAACGGTGTATCGAACATTAAATTTTTTGACTACTTTTTTGTTGAAAATTTTGATGTCGAGTATCTCAGATACAATAGCATCGCAAGCACGTACATCGTACATTAAATTTTTTGACTACTTTTTTGGTGAAAATTTTGATGTCGAGTATCTCAGATACAATAGCATCGCAAGCACGTATATCGTACATTAAATTTTGTGACTACTTTTTTGTTGAAAATTTTGATGTCGAGTATCTCAGATACAATAGCATCGCAAGCACGTACATCGTACATTAAATTTTGTGACTACTTTTTTGTTGAAAATTTATGTGTCGAGTATCTCAGATACAATGGCACCGCAAGCACGTACATCGTATATTAAATTTTGTGACTACTTTTTTGTTGAAAATTTTGATGTCTAGTATCTCAGATACAATAGCATCGCAAGCACGTAGGAAGGAGTACCTTTTCAACGGTGTATCGAACATTAAATTGTTTGACTACTTTTTTGTTGAAAATTTTGATGTCGAGTATCTCAGATACACTAGCATCGCAAGCACGTAGGAAGGAGTACCTTTTCAACGGTGTATCGAACATTAAATTTTGTGACTACTTTTTTGTTGAAAATTTTGATGTCGAGTATCTCAGATACAATAGCATCGCAAGCACGTACATCGTACATTAAATTTTGTGACTACTTTTATGTTGAAAATTTTGATGTCGAGTATCTCAGATACAATAGCATCGCAAGCACGTACATGGTACATTAAATTTTGTGACTACTTTTTTGTTGAAAATTTTGATGTCGAGTATCTCAGATACAATAGCATCGCAAGCACGTACATCGTACATTAAATTTTGTGACTACCTTTTTGTTGAAAATATTGATGTCGAGTATCTCAGATACAATAGCATCGCAAGCACGTACATCGTACATTAAATTTTGTGACTACCTTTTTGTTGAAAATTTTGATGTCGAGTATCTCAGATACAATAGCATCGCAAGCACGTACATCGTACATTAAATTTTGTGACTACTTTTTTGTTGAAAATTTTGATGTCGAGTATCTCAGATACAATAGCATCGCAAACACGTAGGAAGGAGTACCTTTTCAACGGTGTATCGAACATTAAATTTTGTGACTACTTTTTTGTTGAAAATTTTGATGTCGAGTATCTCAGATACAATAGCATCGCAAGCACGTACATCGTACATTAAATTTTGTGACTACTTTTTTGTTGAAATTTTTGGTGTCGAGTATCTCAGATACAATAGCATCGCAAGCACGTACATCGTACATTAAATTTTGTGACTACTTTTTTGTTGAAAATTTTGATGTCGAGTATCTCAGATACAATAGCATCGCAAGCACGTTCATCGTACATTAAATTTTGTGACTACCTTTTTGTTGAAAATTTTGATGTCGAGTATCTCAGATACAATAGCATCGCAAGCACGTAGGAAGGAGTACCTTTTCAACGGTGTATCGAACATTAAATTTTTTGACTACTTTTTTGTTGAAAATTTTGATGTCGAGTATCTCAGATACAATAGCATCGCAAGCACGTACATCGTACATTAAATTTTGTGACTACCTTTTTGTTGAAAATTTTGATGTCGAGTATCTCAGATACAATAGCATCGCAAGCACGTACATCGTACATTAAATTTTGTGACTACCTTTTTGTTGAAAATTTTGATGTCGAGTATCTCAGATACAATAGCATCGCAAGCACGTACATCGTACATTAAATTTTGTGACTACTTTTTTGTTGAAAATTTTGATGTCGAGTATCTCAGATACAATAGCATCGCAAGCACGTAGGAAGGAGTACCTTTTCAACGGTGTTTCGAACATTAAATTTTGTGACTACTTTTTTGTTGAAAATTTTGATGTCGAGTATCTCAGATACAATAGCATCGCAAGCACGTACATCGTACATTAAATTTTGTGACTACCTTTTTGTTGAAAATTTTGATGTCGAGTATCTCAGATACAATAGCATCGCAAGCACGTACATCGTACATTAAATTTTGTGACTGCCTTTTTGTTGAAAATTTTGATGTCGAGTATCTCAGATACAATAGCATCGCAAGCACGTACATCGTACATTAAATTTTGTGACTACTTTTTTGTTGAAAATTTTGATGTCGAGTATCTCAGATACAATAGCATCGCAAGCACGTACATCGTACATTAAATTTTGTGACTACTTTTTTGTTGAAAATTTTGATGTCGAGTATCTCAGATACAATAGCATCGCAAGCACGTAGGAAGGAGTACCTTTTCAACGGTGTATCGAACATTAAATTTTTTGACTACTTTTTTGTTGAAAATTTTGATGTCGAGTATCTCAGATACAATAGCATCGCAAGCACGTACATCGTACATTAAATTTTGTGACTACCTTTTTGTTGAAAATTTTGATGTCGAGTATCTCAGATACAATAGCATCGCAAGCACGTACATCGTACATTAAATTTTGTGACTACTTTTTTGTTGAAAATTTTGATGTCGAGTATCTCAGATACAATAGCATCGCAAGCACGTACATCGTACATTAAATTTTGTGACTACTTTTTTGTTGAAAATTTTGATGTCGAGTATCTCAGATACAATAGCATCGCAAGCACGTACATCGTGCATTAAATTTTGTGACTACTTTTTTGTTGAAAATTTTGATGTCGAGTATCTCAGATACAATAGCATCGCAAGCACGTAGGAAGGAGTACCTTTTCAACGGTGTATCGAACATTAAATTTTTTGACTACTTTTTTGTTGAAAATTTTGATGTCGAGTATCTCAGATACAATAGCATCGCAAGCACGTACATCGTACATTAAATTTTGTGACTACCTTTTTGTTGAAAATTTTGATGTCGAGTATCTCAGATACAATAGCATCGCAAGCACGTACATCGTACATTAAATTTTGTGACTACTTTTTTGTTGAAAATTTTGATGTCGAGTATCTCAGATACAATAGCATCGCAAGCACGTACATCGTACATTAAATTTTGTGACTACTTTTTTGTTGAAAATTTTGATGTCGAGTATCTCAGATACAATAGCATCGCAAGCACGTAGGAAGGAGTACCTTTTCAACGGTGTTTCGAACATTAAATTTTGTGACTACTTTTTTGTTGAAAATTTTGATGTCAAGTATCTCAGATACAATAGCATCGCAAGCACGTACATCGTACATTAAATTTTGTGACTACCTTTTTGTTGAAAATTTTGATGTCGAGTATCTCAGATACAATAGCATCGCAAGCACGTACATCGTACATTAAATTTTGTGACTACTTTTTTGTTGAAAATTTTGATGTCGAGTATCGCAGATACAATAGCATCGCAAGCACGTACATCGTACATTAAATTTTGTGACTACTTTTTTGTTGAAAATTTTGATGTCGAGTATCTCAGATACAATAGCATCGCAAGCACGTACATCGTACATTAAATTTTGTGACTACTTTTTTGTTGAAAATTTTGATGTCGAGTATCTCAGATACAATAGCATCGCAAGCACGTACATCGTACATTAAATTTTGTGACTACTTTTTTGTTGAAAATTTTGATGTCGAGTATCTCAGATACAATAGCATCGCAAGCACGTACATCGTACATTAAATTTTGTGACTACCTTTTTGTTGAAAATTTTGATGTCGAGTATCTCAGATACAATAGCATCGAAAGCACGTACATCGTACATTAAATTTTGTGACTACTTTTTTGTTGAAAATTTTGATGTCGAGTATCTCAGATACAATAGCATCGCAAGCACGTACATCGTACATTAAATTTTGTGACTACTTTTTTGTTGAAAATTTTGATGTCGAGTATCTCAGATACAATAGCACCGAAAGCACGTAAATCGTACATTAAATTTTGTGACTACTTTTTTGTTGAAAATTTTGATGTCGAGTATCTCAGATACAATAGCATCGGAAGCACGTACATCGTACATTAAATTTTGTGACTACTTTAGGACCATAGCATACAAATTATTAACGATTATTCTCCGCAGTCCAACTGTCGCGAAGTAACAAACATAAAATTGCCGCCGGTAATTCAAAAAAAGAATTGCACAAATTCAATCAACGATCGTAAGTGCCCAAAATAAGGTAAAAAGACCATACCCATCCATTGCATATGCAAATGCACACACAAAGCTTCTCTTCGCACCTCTCATCCCCTTCGTTTAGCTTAGAAACCACGATAGATCGACAACTGCTGCTTGACCATCCACTGCATACATACACAAAAAAACATCGCATAGGGGGAGGGCTAAACATTTATTATAGGGCGAAACCTATTTTCGGAGTTAACTCCTACGAATTGATTATGATAATTGATGTCATCTTTCATGCGCTCCCAAATTTGGCAATAGGTACGATTATGTATGGACCAAACGATGAAAAAAGTGTATGCATGTTTTGCCGTCGGTAATTGCATTCAACTTTTGTAATGAGAATACCGTCGGCGATTTGCATCTTTGATTTGCAAAATGTAGAAATGTAGATTTTTGGTTTTCAGATGAAGATGATGCATGTTGCGTCGCAACATCCTGCCGGCCCCCCCGGGACAGGAAACGATGACCTCAAGGTAATGGGTGGGTAAACTTGAGTTGATTATCGATGTGATATTGTTGTGAGATGTTTGATCGTGGATCCTCGACGTGTGACGGGTATGTATGTACATGAAAAGAAGAAAAGAAAAGGTAGGTATGGTGAATGCTGTGTGGCTATATTGGGTTGTAAGATATGGATTATTAGTTTTGAAATGTATTAAATTCAGTTTAAATTAGTTTGTTAGTTTAAGGAAATATACTCGTATATGAGAGATGCAAATAATGATTAAAGTGTGTGTGTGGGTTTGTGTGTTTGATTCATTTACCATCGGCAGGAAACAAAGTTAAGCTATAGGGCGCTTTAATGAAGCGGTTGCAGTTTTTATTGTGACGACACGAACTTTTCCATCCGTTCCAGGGTGCATGTCCGTAATTTTTCCGAGCCGGTGTTTGTTCTTCAGGCAAAAGTACGAGATGACCCACTTTGAGATCATTATTTGGCGTTAGCCACTTTGGACGCTTTTGTAATCGAACCAAATATTCAGATTTCCACTTTTTCCAAACATCTTGGTGGATTTTTTGCATAAGTTGCCATCTATCTAAATGAGATTCTTTAAGTTGTGTGAAATCCTTTTCTGGTGCTGTGTTAAGTGCTGACCCAATCAAAAAGTGTCCTGGTGTCAAGATTGAGAGATCATCAGGATCTTCATTTACAGGACAAAGTGGGCGGGAATTTAAGCAAGCTTCCACTTGAGTGAGTATGGTGGCGTATTCCTCAAAGGTAAGGGTGTAGTGCCCGATAACGCGCTTTAAGTGGTACTTCATGGACTTCACACCTGCCTCCCAAAAACCACCAAAATGTGGAGCAGCAGGTGGGTTGAAATGCCATTGTGTACCGTTCTCTTGAAGAATTTTTGCGATGTCTTTTGTCCACTGCTTTGGCATGAAGTTTCTCTTTGCATCCATGATATTTGCAGCCCCTTTGAAATTCGTACCACAATCGCTGTACAAATTTGAACATATTCCACGGCGAGCAGTGAAACGTCTAAAAGCTGCGATAAATGCGGATGTGGTGTAATCGCTAACAAGCTCAAGATGAACTGCTTTTGTGCAAAAACATACAAAAATCGCGATATACGCTTTTGTAATTTTGCTACATCGCCCTTTCCAAGCTTTGAGTTGAACAGGACCAGCATAAGCAACTCCCGATGTTTGAAATGGGCACGCTTGACTCACTCGCAACGTTGGCAAGTTGACCATTTTCTGCTGCATCTCTGTTGCATTGAATCTGTAGCATTTAAAACATTTGTGGATACAGTGTTTGACTGTAGATTTCAAGTGTAGAATCCAATATTCCGATTGAAGTGTAGCCATCATTAATTGCTGTCCACCATGAAGAGTTTTTATGTGGGTGTCATGGACGATGAGTGACGTAAGAAAGTTACTTGATGGGAGTATTATAGGATGCTTTTGCGAATAAGGCAGATTAGCATTTTCTAAACGACCTCCAACTCGTAATATACCTTTTTTAACCAAGAATGGTGAAAGTTTCGCTATCTTGCTTCTTTTAGAGACAATTTCTCCCCTACTTAGTTTGGAGATATTTTCATTAAAATACTCCTGTTGTATAAAGACAATCAAACGTAATCGTGCTGAAGATACTTCATCGACTGAAAGTGGTCCACGCACACGAGTTTCTAGTTTCTTTGCCTTAAATTGAAAATTTTTTAAGAATCGACGCCAGTATGCTGCAGCTTGATATAACCGATTAAGAGATGAAAAACGATTGAAAAAAGATTGATTCGATAAAAAAGTAGTGAAGTGAACACAGAGCTGAAAAACATTAATTATGGGGTACCCAGATGATAGCAATTTACTTTTGTTTTTTGAACTTTGCGACCCTTTCATTTCCAGTTCTGTAGGTTTGAGTTCAACAGGCGTATGAAGAGTTTCATCAAACGATTTTAGGAATTCAGGACCATTCCACTACTGTCGATTCTGAATGAGATCATTAGGAGAGACTCCTCGAGATGCAATGTCAGCGGGGTTCTCCTTAGATGGAACGTATCAGTCAGTTCTTGGATTTCTGCCACTCTGTTGGCAACGAACGTTGTTCTCAGGTAGGGTGCGCTTTTAATCCAAGCTAGAGTAATTTGAGAGTCGCACCAAGTGAACAGTTTTGCAGATTGAAGTTCCATCGTATCCACAGTGTGTACCAACAACTGTGCCAGAAGCAGAGCTCCACAAAGCTCCAACCCAGCTAAAGATTTAGTTTTAAGAGGTGTCACTCTAGTTTTTGACACGATGAGATTAATGTTCGTTTCATTTCCGGTGGTAACTCTAAGATATATTGCTGCCGCATATGCCTTTTCAGATGCATAGCAAAATCCGTGGACCTCGACCTTTGATTCATTGGTGAGATTTAACCAGCGGGGGATCTGGATGGCCTCTAAAAGGCTCAGTGCAGCTTTCAAACTTTGCCACGCAGAGATGATTGACGATGGGAGCTCAGATTCCCATGTTTGTTTATCTTTCCAAGTTTCTTGCATTATGATTTTTCCGATGATGACGCAAGGTGCTATCCAACCCATTGGATCGTACAGGCGAGCAAGATCTGATAGTATAGTTCTCTTTGTAATTTTTGTATGTTCTGGAAGCGAGATTTTAAATGCAAAAACATCCTTTGCAGGATGCCACTGAATGCCAAGAGTTTTTATTGCATTTTTTGCATCAAACGATAATGGGATTTGTACCTCCCTATCTTCCTCTGGTACAGACATCAACAGCTCCTCGCAGTTACTTGCCCATTTTCGTAATGGAAACCCTCCTTTCTTCAACATCTTTATGAGCTGTGTCTGCATCTCCACCGCCTCTATCACTGAGTCTGCCCTGTGAATTACATCATCGACGTAGAAGTTTTTTAAGGCTATTTTCGATGCATCACGTTCATCAGATGCCAATTGTTGGAGCGTTCGGATGGCTAAGTAAGGTGCCGAGGCCGTACCAAAAGTGACTGTGTTAAGGCGGTATGCCTTCACTTCTACATCTCGCCATAGCACAAGTTGATACATTAAATCATCTGGAGTGACCCAAATTTGCCTATACATTTTAGTGATGTCGGCTGAAAATGCTACTTTGAATCTCCTAAACCTTGCGATATGGTCAAAGACGTCATCTTGTAATCTAGGACCAATATAAAGATGATCATTAAGCGACGTACCATCGGATGTTTTACAAGACGCGTCAAAAACATTCCGCAGTTTTGTAGTCGAGCTAGCTTCTTTTACCACGGCATGGTGAGGAAGGAAGTAGTGAAGAGAATTAAGCGCAGCAAGTGGTACCTCAGTCATATGTCCAAGCTCTTTATATTCATTGAATACTTTTGTGTACTCTTTTTTACTTGCGACATATAGGAACTATATGGCAAGTTTTGCATTCGTGCAAAATTTCGAACTCAAGATTTTAATCAAACATGATATTACGATGGTAGAGAAGTCGAAAAAAGTGGGTCCCGCGATTCCGTCCGGTCGGTTTTGTCTGTCTGTCCACGCTCCTACAGCCTAAACCATTGGGTCGATTGAGTTCAAACTTGGAAGTTAAGGTTTTGAGCAGATTCGCGTTAGGCTTTTTTTTCGTTTTTTTTTAAGATCAAAACTAACAGTGGCCCCCATACAATTTTTTTGGTCAAAAACCGAAAATTCGAATTTTCTCAAAAACAAACCGATAGATTTTTTTAAATTTTCTCTAAAATTTTATTTTTAACTTGGCTTCTTTTTATAAGAAAACCATATTTTTGTATTGCTCAGGAAAGGTACCGCTCATAGAACCGTTATTTTGTTTTTTAATTTTCTCAGCAACTTATGAACTTATTTTTATAATTTTTTTCTGAATAAGCTCCTATATTTCCTTAACAATATTTGATTAACAGAAATTCAATTTTTTATTGTTTGGATTTTTTTAAAAAAAATTGAATTTTTATTTTTCAAAACTCTATATCTCAAAAACGGGTCAACAATTTTTTACGAAATTCAAACGTAAGACGTATATTTACAATCACTAAATAACTGCATTCCAAAAATATTTTTAGAACAAAATTGGAAAATTTTATACATAAAAAATTAATTTAAAAAAAAACCGCTCTAACGATTTTCAAAATAAAAATTTAAAAAATCAACGGTTTTTTTATTTATAAAATGGCATTTAAATTTTTGAAGACAAACTTATTTTTCAGGTAAAATTTTGAATCTTAAAAAATAATAATAAATAAGAGCGCATTATTTTGACAAAATTGTAATTACATTCCTAGCTTTCATCCAAATTAGTGCATTTGGTACACATTTATATGATATATTTTATCAACAATCTATTTTAAAGAGTCTATCAAGAAGTATTATCTTGGTAACTTTGTATATAATGATTTTAAAATATTATTCTTTACGAATAAGGTTGTTTCACACATGATTTACTGGCCTTCGCCTAAATAAAAAAATAAATACTTAGTACCTACAAGTTAAAGAAACTGGCCAGAGAGAGTATATGTATTTTCTATTAGAATCACTTTTTCAACGCATACACATTGTACCTATTTATAAAGGTATAACGTACAACTTCTACCACTACTGCTTACGTGTCACTTCTTAACTAAAATCCAAAACGCACAAGAGCCTGACTGTAAACAACACATGAACAGCAATTTCTTGTACTTGTTCGTACGCTTATTTTTAAAACTTTAGTGAAAAAAATAGACTGAACGTAATAACTCCATGTTTGCGCTGAAAACTTGTAGTGAAGAAGGAATGTAGTATGTACCTTCTAGCCACCAATAACATTCCTTCATTATCATCATAAACATGTCCTTATCTATCTATCTGCATAAAGCTAAGCACGCCAAGTGAACTATTCTATGGTCGTTTTAGAGATCTACCTGCTACCTAACTACACAACCAATAGGCGATCGCCTTACAATTTAAATATTCATGTTCTGCCTCTTACTTATCTTATTTATTTTCCATCCTGGTTCTTCTAATATGAAATTACAATAAAGCTATCTAAAGGAAAAAAGCTTTTAAGGAACAAGTTGAATCTATATGAATCGCATTGTAGCTTTATAGGTAATAGAAACCATTTTTCATATACAGAGATGGTACACAATTGTGTTGACTTTTTGGGTCGAAAATTAATTATCTCCCTTATTCTGCTGGCTGCTTATGGGAATGGGAATAATATTTTTCTCTCGCTCCCGCTGAATTTCTCCACTTTCGATACTAACGCCACGCCAACGACTCGGCATCTGGTCGCCCTAAAAGTTTATGCTCATGAGAGTACTATGGTTTTCATATACAAAGATCGTGCGGTTTTTTGACAATTCAAATGGCATTTATATCTTTGAAGCCAAACTTATTTTATAGGAATATTTTTAAATCTCATATAAGTACTTTTTTAAACAGACTCTTTGCAAACAGGAGCAAGTTCGTCCGACCCAGTAGTGCATTTTATTTTGAGATGAACGAGAGATCTTATTTTAATTCGTTTGTTAAATGAGATTTTTGAATTGTTCGTTTACTTTAATTTATACAAAAATTAAAAATTAAAATAGCCGCGGGAAAAATTGCTTTGCGACGAAAAAGCACACGAGCAGAAATTTAAGAGGACGGTGTCACTTGCCAAAAAGCTAACGACGGTGTATCGAACATTAAATTTTGTGACTACTTTTTTGTTGAAAATTTTGATGTCGAGTATCTCAGATACAATAGCATCGCAAGCACGTACATCGTACATTAAATTTTGTGACTACTTTTTTGTTGAAAATTTTGATGTCGACTATCTCAGATACAATAGCATCGCAAGCACGTACATCGTACATTAAATTTTGTGACTACTTTTTTGTTGAAAATTTTGATGTCGAGTATCTCAGATACAATAGCATCGCAAGCACGTACATCGCACATTATATTGTGTGACTACTTTTTTGTTGAAAATTTTGATGTCGAGTATCTCAGATACAATAGCATCGGAAGCACGTACCTCGTACATTAAATTTTGTGACTACTTTTTTGTTGAAAATTTTGATGTCGAGTATCTCAGATACAATAGCATCGCAAGCACGTAGGAAGGAGTACCTTTTCAACGGTGTATCGAACATTAAATTTTTTGACTACTTTTTTGTTGAAAATTTTGATGTCGAGTATCTCAGATACAATAGCATTGCAAGCATGTACATCGTACATCAAATTTTGTGACTACTTTTTTGTTGAAAATTTTGATGTCGAGTATCTCAGATACAATAGCATCGCAAGCACGTACATCGTACATTAAATTTTGTGACTACTTTTTTGTTGAAAATTTTGATGTCGAGTATCTTAGATACAATAGCATCGCAAACACGTACATCGTACATTAAATTTTGTGACTACTTTTTTGTTAAAAATTTTGATGTCGAGTATCTCAGATACAAGCACGTAGGAAGGAGTACCTTTTCAACGGTGTATCGAACATTAAATTTTTTGACTACTTTTTTGTTGAAAATATTGATGTCGAGTATCTCATATACAATAGCATCGCAAGCACGTAGGAAGGAGTACCTTTTCAACGGTGTATCGAACACTAAATTTTGTGACTACTTTTTTGTTGAAAATTTTGATGTCGAGTATCTCAGATACAATAGCATCGCAAGCACGTACATCGTACATTAAATTTTGTGACTACTTTTTTGTTGAAAATTTTGATGTCTAGTATCTCAGGTACAATAGTATAGCAAGCACGTACATCGTACATTAAATTTTGTGACTACTTTTTTGTTGAAAATTTTGATGTCGAGTATCTCAGATACAATAGCATCGCAAGCACGTAGGAAGGAGTACTTTTTCAACGGTGTATCGAACATCAAATTTTTTTACTACTTTTTTGTTGAAAATTTTGATGTCGAGTATCTCAGATACAATAGCATCGCAAGCACGTAGGAAGGAGTACCTTTTCAACGGTGTATCGAACATTAAATTTTGTGACTACTTTTTTGTTGAAAATTTTGATGTCGAGTATCTCAGATACAATAGCGTCGCAAGCACGTACATCGTACATTAAATTTTGTGACTACTTTTTTGTTGAAAATTTTGATGTCGAGTATCTCAGATACAATAGCATCGCAAGCACGTACATTGTACATTAAATTTTGTGACTACTTTTTTGTTGAAAATTTTGATGTCGAGTATCTCAGATACAATAGCACGCAAGCACGTACATCGTACATTAAATTTTGTGACTACTTTTTTGTTGAAAATTTTGATGTCGAGTATCTCAGATACAATAGCATCGCAAGCACGTACATCGTACATTAAATTTTGTGACTGCTTTTTTGTTGAAAATTTTGTTGTCGAGTATCTCAGATACAATAGCATCGCAAGCACGTACATCGTACATTAAATTTTGTGACTACTTTTTTGTTGAAAATTTTGATGTCGAGTATCTCAGATACAATAGCATCGCAAGCACGTACATCGTACATTAAATTTTGTGACTACTTTTTTGTTGAAAATTTTGATGTCGAGTATCTCAGATACAATAGCATCGCAAGCACGTACATCGAACATTAAATTTTGTGACTGCTTTTATGTTGAAAATTTTGATGTCGAGTATCTCAGATACAATAGCATCGCAAGCACGTACATCGTACATTAAATTTTGTGACTACTTTTTTGTTGAAAATTTTGATGTCGAGTATCTCAGATACAATAGCATCGCAAGCACGTAGGAAGGAGTACCTTTTCAACGGTGTATCGAACATTAAATTTTTTGAATACTTTTTTGTTGAAAATTTTGATGTCGAGTATCTCAGATACAATAGCATCGCAAGCACGTACATCGTACATTAAATTTTGTGACTACTTTTTTGTTGAAAATTTTGATGTCGAGTATCTCAGATACAATAGCATCGCAAGCACGTACATCGTACATTAAATTTTGTGACTACTTTTTTGTTGAAAATTTTGATGTCGAGTATCTCAGATACAATAGCATCGCAAGCACGTACATCGTACATTAAATTTTGTGACTACTTTTTTGTTGAAAATTTTGATGTCGAGTATCTCAGATACAATAGCATCACAAGCACGTACATCGTACATTAAATTTTGTGACTACTTTTTTGTTGAAAATTTTGATGTCGAGTATCTCAGATACAATAGCACCGCAAGCACGTACATCGTACATTAAATTTTGTGACTACTTTTTTGTTGAAAATTTTGATGTCGAGTATCTCAGATACAATAGCATCGCAAGCACGTAGGAAGGAGTACCTTTTCAACGGTGTATCGAACATTAAATTTTTTGACTACTTTTTTGTTGAAAATTTTGATGTCGAGTATCTCAAATACAATAGCATCGCAAGCACGTAGGAAGGAGTACCTTTTCAACGGTGTATCGAACATTAAATTTTTTGACTACTTTTTTGTTGAAAATTTTGATGTCGAGTATCTCAGATACAATAGCATCGCAAGCACGTACATCGTACATTAAATTTTTTGACTACTTTTTTGGTGAAAATTTTGATGTCGAGTATCTCAGATACAATAGCATCGCAAGCACGTATATCGTACATTAAATTTTGTGACTACTTTTTTGTTGAAAATTTTGATGTCGAGTATCTCAGATACAATAGCATCGCAAGCATGTACATCGTACATTAAATTTTGTGACTACTTTTTTGTTGAAAATTTATGTGTCGAGTATCTCAGATACAATGGCACCGCAAGCACGTACATCGTATATTAAATTTTGTGACTACTTTTTTGTTGAAAATTTTGATGTCTAGTATCTCAGATACAATAGCATCGCAAGCACGTAGGAAGGAGTACCTTTTCAACGGTGTATCGAACATTAAATTGTTTGACTACTTTTTTGTTGAAAATTTTGATGTCGAGTATCTCAGATACAATAGCATCGCAAGCACGTAGGAAGGAGTACCTTTTCAACGGTGTATCGAACATTAAATTTTGTGACTACTTTTTTGTTGAAAATTTTGATGTCGAGTATCTCAGATACAATAGCATCGCAAGCACGTACATCGTACATTAAATTTTGTGACTACTTTTATGTTGAAAATTTTGATGTCGAGTATCTCAGATACAATAGCATCGCAAGCACGTACATCGTACATTAAATTTTGTGACTACTTTTTTGTTGAAAATTTTGATGTCGAGTATCTCAGATACAATAGCATCGCAAGCACGTACATCGTACATTAAATTTTGTGACTACCTTTTTGTTGAAAATATTGATGTCGAGTATCTCAGATACAATAGCATCGCAAGCACGTACATCGTACATTAAATTTTGTGACTACCTTTTTGTTGAAAATTTTGATGTCGAGTATCTCAGATACAATAGCATCGCAAGCACGTACATCGTACATTAAATTTTGTGACTACTTTTTTGTTGAAAATTTTGATGTCGAGTATCTCAGATACAATAGCATCGCAAACACGTAGGAAGGAGTACCTTTTCAACGGTGTATCGAACATTAAATTTTGTGACAACTTTTTTGTTGAAAATTTTGATATCGAGTATCTCAGATACAATAGCATCGCAAGCACGTACATCGTACATTAAATTTTGTGACTACTTTTTTGTTGAAATTTTTGGTGTCGAGTATCTCAGATACAATAGCATCGCAAGCACGTACATCGTACATTAAATTTTGTGACTACTTTTTTGTTGAAAATTTTGATGTCGAGTATCTCAGATACAATAGCATCGCAAGCACGTTCATCGTACATTAAATTTTGTGACTACCTTTTTGTTGAAAATTTTGATGTCGAGTATCTCAGATACAATAGCATCGCAAGCACGTAGGAAGGAGTACCTTTTCAACGGTGTATCGAACATTAAATTTTTTGACTACTTTTTTGTTGAAAATTTTGATGTCGAGTATCTCAGATACAATAGCATCGCAAGCACGTACATCGTACATTAAATTTTGTGACTACCTTTTTGTTGAAAATTTTGATGTCGAGTATCTCAGATACAATAGCATCGCAAGCACGTACATCGTACATTAAATTTTGTGACTACTTTTTTGTTGAAAATTTTGATGTCGAGTATCTCAGATACAATAGCATCGCAAGCACGTACATCGTACATTAAATTTTGTGACTACTTTTTTGTTGAAAATTTTGATGTCGAGTATCTTAGATACAATAGCATCGCAAGCACGTAGGAAGGAGTACCTTTTCAACGGTGTTTCGAACATTAAATTTTGTGACTACTTTTTTGTTGAAAATTTTGATGTCGAGTATCTCAGATACAATAGCATCGCAAGCACGTACATCGTACATTAAATTTTGTGACTACCTTTTTGTTGAAAATTTTGATGTCGAGTATCTCAGATACAATAGCATCGCAAGCACGTACATCGTACATTAAATTTTGTGACTGCCTTTTTGTTGAAAATTTTGATGTCGAGTATCTCAGATACAATAGCATCGCAAGCACGTACATCGTACATTAAATTTTGTGACTACTTTTTTGTTGAAAATATTGATGTCGAGTATCTCAGATACAATAGCATCGCAAGCACGTACATCGTACATTAAATTTTGTGACTACTTTTTTGTTAAAAATTTTGATGTCGAGTATCTCAGATACAATAGCATCGCAAGCACGTAGGAAGGAGTACCTTTTCAACGGTGAATCGAACATTAAATTTTTTGACTACTTTTTTGTTGAAAATTTTGATGTCGAGTATCTCAGATACAATAGCATCGCAAGCACGTACATCGTACATTAAATTTTGTGACTACCTTTTTGTTGAAAATTTTGATGTCGAGTATCTCAGATACAATAGCATCGCAAGCACGTACATCGTACATTAAATTTTGTGACTACTTTTTTGTTGAAAATTTTGATGTCGAGTATCTCAGATACAATAGCATCGCAAGCACGTACATCGTACATTAAATTTTGTGACTACTTTTTTGTTGAAAATTTTGATGTCGAGTATCTCAGATACAATAGCATCGCAAGCACGTAGGAAGGAGTACCTTTTCAACGGTGTTTCGAACATTAAATTTTGTGACTACTTTTTTGTTGAAAATTTTGATGTCAAGTATCTCAGATACAATAGCATCGCAAGCACGTACATCGTACATTAAATTTTGTGACTAACTTTTTGTTGAAAATTTTGATGTCGAGTATCTCAGATACAATAGCATCGCA
This sequence comes from Eupeodes corollae, assembly GCF_945859685.1. NCBI lineage: Eukaryota > Metazoa > Arthropoda > Insecta > Diptera > Syrphidae > Eupeodes > Eupeodes corollae. The sequence goes on from NW_026605134.1 coordinate 133,520, forward strand.
AGCACGTACATCGTACATTAAATTTTGTGACTACTTTTTTGTTGAAAATTTTGATGTCGAGTATCTCAGATACAATAGCATCGCAAGCACGTACATCGTACATTAAATTTTGTGACTACTTTTTTGTTGAAAATTTTGATGTCGAGTATCTCAGATACAATAGCATCGCAAGCACGTACATCGTACATTAAATTTTGTGACTACTTTTTTGTTGAAAATTTTGATGTCGAGTATCTCAGATACAATAGCATCGCAAGCACGTACATCGTACATTAAATTTTGTGACTACTTTTTTGTTGAAAATTTTGATGTCGAGTATCTCAGATACAATAGCATCGCAAGCACGTACATCGTACATTAAATTTTGTGACTACCTTTTTGTTGAAAATTTTGATGTCGAGTATCTCAGATACAATAGCATCGAAAGCACGTACATCGTACATTAAATTTTGTGACTACTTTTTTGTTGAAAATTTTGATGTCGAGTATCTCAGATACAATAGCATCGCAAGCACGTACATCGTACATTAAATTTTGTGACTACTTTTTTGTTGAAAATTTTGATGTCGAGTATCTCAGATACAATAGCACCGAAAGCACGTAAATCGTACATTAAATTTTGTGACTACTTTTTTGTTGAAAATTTTGATGTCGAGTATCTCAGATACAATAGCATCGCAAGCACGTACATCGTACATTAAATTTTGTGACTACTTTTTTGTTGAAAATTTTGATGTCGAGTATCTCAGATACAATAGCATCGCAAGCACGTAGGAAGGAGTACCTTTTCAACGGTGAATCGAACATTAAATTTTTTGACTACTTTTTTGTTGAAAATTTTGATGTCGAGTATCTCAGATACAATAGCATCGCAAGCACGTACATCGTACATTAAATTTTGTGACTACTTTTTTGTTGAAAATTTTGATGTCGAGTATCTCAGATACAATAGCATCGCAAGCACGTACATCGTACATTAAATTTTGTGACTACCTTTTTGTTGAAAATTTTGATGTCGAGTATCTCAGATACAATAGCATCGCAAGCACGTACATCGTACATTAAATTTTGTGACTGCCTTTTTGTTGAAAATTTTGATGTCGAGTATCTCAGATACAATAGCATCGCAAGCACGTACATCGTACATTAAATTTTGTGACTACTTTTTTGTTGAAAATATTGATGTCGAGTATCTCAGATACAATAGCATCGCAAGCACGTACATCGTACATTAAATTTTGTGACTACTTTTTTGTTGAAAATTTTGATGTCGAGTATCTCAGATACAATAGCATCGCAAGCACGTAGGAAGGAGTACCTTTTCAACGGTGAATCGAACATTAAATTTTTTGACTACTTTTTTGTTGAAAATTTTGATGTCGAGTATCTCAGATACAATAGCATCGCAAGCACGTACATCGTACATTAAATTTTGTGACTACCTTTTTGTTGAAAATTTTGATGTCGAGTATCTCAGATACAATAGCATCGCAAGCACGTACATCGTACATTAAATTTTGTGACTACTTTTTTGTTGAAAATTTTGATGTCGAGTATCTCAGATACAATAGCATCGCAAGCACGTACATCGTACATTAAATTTTGTGACTACTTTTTTGTTGAAAATTTTGATGTCGAGTATCTCAGATACAATAGCATCGCAAGCACGTAGGAAGGAGTACCTTTTCAACGGTGTTTCGAACATTAAATTTTGTGACTACTTTTTTGTTGAAAATTTTGATGTCAAGTATCTCAGATACAATAGCATCGCAAGCACGTACATCGTACATTAAATTTTGTGACTAACTTTTTGTTGAAAATTTTGATGTCGAGTATCTCAGATACAATAGCATCGCAAGCACGTACATCGTACATTAAATTTTGTGACTACTTTTTTGTTGAAAATTTTGATGTCGAGTATCTCAGATACAATAGCATCGCAAGCACGTACATCGTACATTAAATTTTGTGACTACTTTTTTGTTGAAAATTTTTATGTCTAGTATCTCAGATACAATAGCATCGCAAGCACGTACATCGTACATTAAATTTTGTGACTACTTTTTTGTTGAAAATTTTGATGTCGAGTATCTCAGATACAATAGCATCGCAAGCACGTACATCGGACATTAAATTTTGTGACTACTTTTTTGTTGAAAATTTTGATGTCGAGTATCTCAGATACAATAGCATCGCAAGCACGTACATCGTACATTAAATTTTGTGACTACCTTTTTGTTGAAAATTTTGATGTCGAGTATCTCAGATACAATAGCATCGAAAGCACGTACATCGTACATTAAATTTTGTGACTACTTTTTTGTTGAAAATTTTGATGTCGAGTATCTCAGATACAATAGCATCGCAAGCACGTACATCGTACATTAAATTTTGTGACTACTTTTTTGTTGAAAATTTTGATGTCGAGTATCTCAGATACAATAGCACCGAAAGCACGTAAATCGTACATTAAATTTTGTGACTACTTTTTTGTTGAAAATTTTGATGTCGAGTATCTCAGATACAATAGCATCGGAAGCACGTACATCGTACATTAAATTTTGTGACTACTTTAGGACCATAGCATACAAATTATTAACGATTATTCTCCGCAGTCCAACTGTCGCGAAGTAACAAACATAAAATTGCCGCCGGTAATTCAAAAAAAGAATTGCACAAATTCAATCAACGATCGTAAGTGCCCAAAATAAGGTAAAAAGACCATACCCATCCATTGCATATGCAAATGCACACACAAAGCTTCTCTTCGCACCTCTCATCCCCTTCGTTTAGCTTAGAAACCACGATAGATCGACAACTGCTGCTTGACCATCCACTGCATACATACACAAAAAAACATCGCATAGGGGGAGGGCTAAACATTTATTATAGGGCGAAACCTATTTTCGGAGTTAACTCCTACGAATTGATTATGATAATTGATGTCATCTTTCATGCGCTCCCAAATTTGGCAATAGGTACGATTATGTATGGACCAAACGATGAAAAAAGTGTATGCATGTTTTGCCGTCGGTAATTGCATTCAACTTTTGTAATGAGAATACCGTCGGCGATTTGCATCTTTGATTTGCAAAATGTAGAAATGTAGATTTTGCCGGCCCCCCCGGGACAGGAAACGATGACCTCAAGGTAATGGGTGGGTAAACTTGAGTTGATTATCGATGTGATATTGTTGTGAGATGTTTGATCGTGGATCCTCGACGTGTGACGGGTATGTATGTACATGAAAAGAAGAAAAGAAAAGGTAGGTATGGTGAATGCTGTGTGGCTATATTGGGTTGTAAGATATGGATTATTAGTTTTGAAATGTATTAAATTCAGTTTAAATTAGTTTGTTAGTTTAAGGAAATATACTCGTATATGAGAGATGCAAATAATGATTAAAGTGTGTGTGTGGGTTTGTGTGTTTGATTCATTTACCATCGGCAGGAAACAAAGTTAAGCTATAGGGCGCTTTAATGAAGCGGTTGCAGTTTTTATTGTGACGACACGAACTTTTCCATCCGTTCCAGGGTGCATGTCCGTAATTTTTCCGAGCCGGTGTTTGTTCTTCAGGCAAAAGTACGAGATGACCCACTTTGAGATCATTATTTGGCGTTAGCCACTTTGGACGCTTTTGTAATCGAACCAAATATTCAGATTTCCACTTTTTCCAAACATCTTGGTGGATTTTTTGCATAAGTTGCCATCTATCTAAATGAGATTCTTTAAGTTGTGTGAAATCCTTTTCTGGTGCTGTGTTAAGTGCTGACCCAATCAAAAAGTGTCCTGGTGTCAAGATTGAGAGATCATCAGGATCTTCATTTACAGGACAAAGTGGGCGGGAATTTAAGCAAGCTTCCACTTGAGTGAGTATGGTGGCGTATTCCTCAAAGGTAGGGTGTAGTGCCCGATAACGCGCTTTAAGTGGTACTTCATGGACTTCACACCTGCCTCCCAAAAACCACCAAAATGTGGAGCAGCAGGTGGGTTGAAATGCCATTGTGTACCGTTCTCTTGAAGAATTTTTGCGATGTCTTTTGTCCACTGCTTTGGCATGAAGTTTCTCTTTGCATCCATGATATTTGCAGCCCCTTTGAAATTCGTACCACAATCGCTGTACAAATTTGAACATATTCCACGGCGAGCAGTGAAACGTCTAAAAGCTGCGATAAATGCGGATGTGGTGTAATCGCTAACAAGCTCAAGATGAACTGCTTTTGTGCAAAAACATACAAAAATCGCGATATACGCTTTTGTAATTTTGCTACATCGCCCTTTCCAAGCTTTGAGTTGAACAGGACCAGCATAAGCAACTCCCGATGTTTGAAATGGGCACGCTTGACTCACTCGCAACGTTGGCAAGTTGACCATTTTCTGCTGCATCTCTGTTGCATTGAATCTGTAGCATTTAAAACATTTGTGGATACAGTGTTTGACTGTAGATTTCAAGTGTAGAATCCAATATTCCGATTGAAGTGTAGCCATCATTAATTGCTGTCCACCATGAAGAGTTTTTATGTGGGTGTCATGGACGATGAGTGACGTAAGAAAGTTACTTGATGGGAGTATTATAGGATGCTTTTGCGAATAAGGCAGATTAGCATTTTCTAAACGACCTCCAACTCGTAATATACCTTTTTTAACCAAGAATGGTGAAAGTTTCGCTATCTTGCTTCTTTTAGAGACAATTTCTCCCCTACTTAGTTTGGAGATATTTTCATTAAAATACTCCTGTTGTATAAAGACAATCAAACGTAATCGTGCTGAAGATACTTCATCGACTGAAAGTGGTCCACGCACACGAGTTTCTAGTTTCTTTGCCTTAAATTGAAAATTTTTTAAGAATCGACGCCAGTATGCTGCAGCTTGATATAACCGATTAAGAGATGAAAAACGATTGAAAAAAGATTGATTCGATAAAAAAGTAGTGAAGTGAACACAGAGCTGAAAAACATTAATTATGGGGTACCCAGATGATAGCAATTTACTTTTGTTTTTTGAACTTTGCGACCCTTTCATTTCCAGTTCTGTAGGTTTGAGTTCAACAGGCGTATGAAGAGTTTCATCAAACGATTTTAGGAATTCAGGACCATTCCACTACTGTCGATTCTGAATGAGATCATTAGGAGAGACTCCTCGAGATGCAATGTCAGCGGGGTTCTCCTTAGATGGAACGTATCAGTCAGTTCTTGGATTTCTGCCACTCTGTTGGCAACGAACGTTGTTCTCAGGTAGGGTGCGCTTTTAATCCAAGCTAGAGTAATTTGAGAGTCGCACCAAGTGAACAGTTTTGCAGATTGAAGTTCCATCGTATCCACAGTGTGTACCAACAACTGTGCCAGAAGCAGAGCTCCACAAAGCTCCAACCCAGCTAAAGATTTAGTTTTAAGAGGTGTCACTCTAGTTTTTGACACGATGAGATTAATGTTCGTTTCATTTCCGGTGGTAACTCTAAGATATATTGCTGCCGCATATGCCTTTTCAGATGCATAGCAAAATCCGTGGACCTCGACCTTTGATTCATTGGTGAGATTTAACCAGCGGGGGATCTGGATGGCCTCTAAAAGGCTCAGTGCAGCTTTCAAACTTTGCCACGCAGAGATGATTGACGATGGGAGCTCAGATTCCCATGTTTGTTTATCTTTCCAAGTTTCTTGCATTATGATTTTTCCGATGATGACGCAAGGTGCTATCCAACCCATTGGATCGTACAGGCGAGCAAGATCTGATAGTATAGTTCTCTTTGTAATTTTTGTATGTTCTGGAAGCGAGATTTTAAATGCAAAAACATCCTTTGCAGGATGCCACTGAATGCCAAGAGTTTTTATTGCATTTTTTGCATCAAACGATAATGGGATTTGTACCTCCCTATCTTCCTCTGGTACAGACATCAACAGCTCCTCGCAGTTACTTGCCCATTTTCGTAATGGAAACCCTCCTTTCTTCAACATCTTTATGAGCTGTGTCTGCATCTCCACCGCCTCTATCACTGAGTCTGCCCTGTGAATTACATCATCGACGTAGAAGTTTTTTAAGGCTATTTTCGATGCATCACGTTCATCAGATGCCAATTGTTGGAGCGTTCGGATGGCTAAGTAAGGTGCCGAGGCCGTACCAAAAGTGACTGTGTTAAGGCGGTATGCCTTCACTTCTACATCTCGCCATAGCACAAGTTGATACATTAAATCATCTGGAGTGACCCAAATTTGCCTATACATTTTAGTGATGTCGGCTGAAAATGCTACTTTGAATCTCCTAAACCTTGCGATATGGTCAAAGACGTCATCTTGTAATCTAGGACCAATATAAAGATGATCATTAAGCGACGTACCATCGGATGTTTTACAAGACGCGTCAAAAACATTCCGCAGTTTTGTAGTCGAGCTAGCTTCTTTTACCACGGCATGGTGAGGAAGGAAGTAGTGAAGAGAATTAAGCGCAGCAAGTGGTACCTCAGTCATATGTCCAAGCTCTTTATATTCATTGAATACTTTTGTGTACTCTTTTTTACTTGCGACATATAGGAACTATATGGCAAGTTTTGCATTCGTGCAAAATTTCGAACTCAAGATTTTAATCAAACATGATATTACGATGGTAGAGAAGTCGAAAAAAGTGGGTCCCGCGATTCCGTCCGGTCGGTTTTGTCTGTCTGTCCACGCTCCTACAGCCTAAACCATTGGGTCGATTGAGTTCAAACTTGGAAGTTAAGGTTTTGAGCAGATTCGCGTTAGGCTTTTTTTTCGTTTTTTTTTAAGATCAAAACTAACAGTGGCCCCCATACAATTTTTTTGGTCAAAAACCGAAAATTCGAATTTTCTCAAAAACAAACCGATAGATTTTTTTAAATTTTCTCTAAAATTTTATTTTTAACTTGGCTTCTTTTTATAAGAAAACCATATTTTTGTATTGCTCAGGAAAGGTACCGCTCATAGAACCGTTATTTTGTTTTTTAATTTTCTCAGCAACTTATGAACTTATTTTTATAATTTTTTTCTGAATAAGCTCCTATATTTCCTTAACAATATTTGATTAACAGAAATTCAATTTTTTATTGTTTGGATTTTTTTAAAAAATATTGAATTTTTATTTTTCAAAACTCTATATCTCAAAAACGGGTCAACAATTTTTTACGAAATTCAAACGTAAGACGTATATTTACAATCACTAAATAACTGCATTCCAAAAATATTTTTAGAACAAAATTGGAAAATTTTATACATAAAAAATTAATTTAAAAAAAAACCGCTCTAACGATTTTCAAAATAAAAATTTAAAAAATCAACGGTTTTTTTATTTATAAAATGGCATTTAAATTTTTGAAGACAAACTTATTTTTCAGGTAAAATTTTGAATCTTAAAAAATAATAATAAATAAGAGCGCATTATTTTGACAAAATTGTAATTACATTCCTAGCTTTCATCCAAATTAGTGCATTTGGTACACATTTATATGATATATTTTATCAACAATCTATTTTAAAGAGTCTATCAAGAAGTATTATCTTGGTAACTTTGTATATAATGATTTTAAAATATTATTCTTTACGAATAAGGTTGTTTCACACATGATTTACTGGCCTTCGCCTAAATAAAAAAATAAATACTTAGTACCTACAAGTTAAAGAAACTGGCCAGAGAGAGTATATAGTTAAGTGTTTTATTTATCTTTTAAATAAAACCACTTTTTGTTGTATTTTAAATGTAAATTGTTTATTTAATACAAAACGAAAAAAAAAGAACAAGTTAACAATAAGACGGGTGATAGTCGACTACCCAAAATACTTAAGAACTAACATAGGTACATAAGATTACGATATCACGATTGATCTCTCCAGCATTGTCTTCTTAAGAAGACAATCTTGGAGAGAGCATACGTTCTTAACTTAAATCCACTTCTAGCGTAGGTGCATCGTGCATACGAAGAGAAGTGTTTGGAAATCTCTTATACTTAATGGATAAGAATATAAATACTATCAGTGGAATTTCATTATGTAACTCCTCCCCCAATAAGTATTTTTGGTCTCCAAAAATTCAAACGATAAGTTACAGAAACACAATTATTGAAATTCTTCCTATTTTAACAAACTAATATTATACAAACTATCATATTTTTGTATTTTTATTATTTCCATTATAAATAAATTTAACATTTTTCATCTTTTCATTTTCATTTATAATTTAATTTTAACAATTTTAGTTTTCATATTTAAACAGCTCGGTGAATACCGGCCTAATTTTCTTAATTTTGTTTTTTTTATTATTTTCTATTTAAACAATTTTAATTTTCATAATGCTCGGTGAATACCGGCCTAATATCTTTAATTTTCAGTTTTTGTCATTGTTTTTTCATAATTTTTAATTTTAACAAATTTAATTTTTATATTTAAAAAGCTCGGTGAATACCGGCCTTATTTTCTACATTTTGAGTTTTTAATTTATTTTATTATTTTGAATTTAAACAATTTTAATTTTCATAATGCTCGGTGAATACCGGCCTTATATCATACATTTTCAGTTTTTGTCTATATATTTTTCATTTCAACGACAATTTTAATTTTTATATTTAAAAGGCTTGGTGAATACCGGCCTAATTTCCTAAACTTTTAGTATTCATGAATTCATTTTCATTATGTGTGCTTTTTCTTATTTTAATTTAACAATTATTTGTAATTTTAGTTTGATACAATCTATGCATGAATACAAGTTGTTTTGCTTCTTATTTTTTTTTTTTTTTTTTTTGTCAATAGTTTAAGGTAAATATCATTTCCAATACTTTTTTTTTTTCTTTTACGCAAACATAATTCTTCCTTCTGAATTCATCTTCATCGTGCTCTTAATCCCAATACTTCAATACATAGTTCAATTTTCTATTCCTGTTAAAAACTTCTTGAACGGTTTTCCCAATGAAACATACTTAAATAAATCCCAGATTTAAACTGTAATGTGTAAACTCATCAATGTTTTGAGTACAAAAAATGTACTAGAAGAAAATTTAGCTCACAGTAGCAGAAAACATCCAAATGTCATTTCAGTTCTATTGTGAACTGACTACTAAAATTCAAATCAAAAATCAAATCGGAAGTTTAAATTTGTAGACAGACAACAATGGTGGAAGGAAATCCAAATAAAAACAATCAAAGCAAGAAAAGCAAAATATATTGGAATTAAAGTTAATTTAAATGATAAAATATAAGCTAACCAAAATACAATAAACTGCTACAAAATGGTCTACAGAAGAAAACAAATGAGGAAAAGAAATTATTAAAGGTATGCACTATTCTGGAGGTATGTATGTAGGCACATTTTTAATTATTGAGAATTTTGGTGCTTGTATTTACGTTTTAATTGTTTTTTATGGTATTTAATGTTTCTTTTTGTTGATTTATCAACAACATAATTTCCATCTCTGTGAAAGTTTTTCAGGTTTTTGTACTTGGGTTTATTTTTGAAAACAGTTCTATTTTGAACAATGTTTTCGCACAGATCCAAGTTGCTTCCTATATCTTTATTTTTTTTATTTGTTCTAATTTCTTTTTCTCTTTTGAATTTGGCTGCTAGTGATTCAATATCTTCCTTGGTTACGTTTTTTAAAATGAAATCTATTGGCCTGAACTTGGTGGTCGAATGGATTGTGTTATTATAAATTGAAATAATTTTAAATAACTTCTCATCCATTTCGGAATTATCTTTTGCTACATTCAATATTCTTAGATGTTCATTTAAGGTTCCGTGTAACCTCTCAACATCCGCATTACCAGTCTTCAAAGATGCCGTTGTTCTATGAAAGGAAATGTTGTTTTCCTTCAGAAACTGTTCGACCGCCGAGTGCAAGATGCAAGTATCTCCATCTGAAATTATTTTATTCGGCTTTCCGAGAAATTGGATTCGTTGCTTGATTGCACTCAGAATAGCAATCCAGTTTCTGTCTTGCAAGGGATGAACAGTGGCATATTTTGAAAACTTGTCAATTGTTGTTAGGTACATTTTCCCTCGTTCAGGAAACCAAATGTCCATATGGATTACGTCGTTAAAATGTGTAGGTGTTTCTGTAATTTGCATTTGTGTTTTAAGTGGGTGTCTATCATGTTTTGCTAGGTTGCAAATGTCACAATTGTTGATGAACTTTTGTATCTCCAATTGTAACTTGGGAAAGAAATAACATACTTTTAGTTCCATGAACATTTCGCTTATACCACGGTGGTTTTTCTTCATGTGTTCATTTTTTATAATTTCGATCATTTCATTTCTGTCTAAGATATCTGTTAACTTGGAACTGGATTTTAATATTTTTAGGTTTCTATTCATTGAAAAGTATTTAACATAAAGATTTTGAAAAAGTAAGAATAAAGACAAATCATTGCAATAAATGCAGATGAGTCCTTTTTTTATGAGGAGTCTTTTCATAATTTCTAATAAATCACTACAATTTTTCTTAATTTGAACCAAGTTCTGGATTTTCTTGTGCACAATTTTCATTGAAACTTTTTCATTAAGACCATAAAAAAGGTAAATTTGGTTTTTAAAGAGATTTACAGGTTTTTCTGTTATGTAAATGTGACGAGTTTCATCTTCCATTGCGCTATGGATAGTGGCATCAGTGGACATAACTTCTTCGTTATGGCTCCTAGCCAATGAAACTTCTGGAATAACTTCATCGTTACCACATTCGTCACTCAGATCCATTTCATTATTGAAAAGGTCAATCAAATTTATTTCCAATTTATCTTTTAAAGTTTGTTCGGTCTCAATTTTGTCAATGAACCTACTCAGTCCATCTGCTACGCAATTCTCTTTCCCTTTTAGGTACTCGATGTCAAAATCATATTCGTTGAGCATGATTTTCCAACGTTGGAGTTTCATATTTGGCTCCTTTATTCCATCGAGCCACACAAGGGGCTTGTGGTCAGTTCGAACTACAAACCTTCTTCCGTACAAATAGGTCCTGAAATATTTTACAGACCACACAACAGCAAGAAGCTCCTTCTCTATGGTGGAATAATTTAACTCGTGTTTACTTAACGTTCGCGAAGCGTAGGAGATAGGGTGGCTGTCCTGACTAAGCACTGCACCTAAAGCATAACCGGATGCATCTGTAGTAAGAATAAATTTCTTACTAAAATCGGGACTTTTCAAAATTGGATCGGAAGTAAGTAAGATTTTTAGGGTTTTGAATGCATTTACGTATTGGGGATCTAAAATGTTTAATTTTTGAGACTTTTTCAGGTATTTAATCATAGGGTATGCAACTTTAGCATAGTCCTTGATAAATTTTCGGTAATAACCTGTTATACCGAGGAATTGTTTTATTCCTGTTATAGTAGATGGTAATTTCATTTCCGTTATTGATTTTACTTTATTTTGATTTGGTTTTATACCATTATTTACTATAACATGTCCTAAGTAATTGGTTGATATGTCTGCGAAAAGACATTTGTTCACTTGAATTTTCAAGTTACTATCTTTAAGTTTTTGAAAAATTTTCTTTAATGACTGCAAGTGTTCTTCAAAACTTGTTGAGAATACTAGAATGTCGTCTAGGTATACAACACAAATTTTGTTTATGAATTCTCTTAGGACATGGTTCATAAGCCTCTGGAATGTCGCTGGAGCATTCTTTAGTCCAAACGGCATCCTCGAGAACTCATAATGTCCATTTTTCGTCGAAAAAGCAGTTTTCGCCCTATCGCGTGGGTCGACTTCGATTTGATGGAAACCCTTCACGAGGTCGATAGTTGAAAAATAATTGCATTTACCTAGTTTGTCGAACAGGTCATCTATATTTGGCATAGGGAATCTGTCCTCTACAGTCTGACTGTTCAGCTTTCTGTAGTCGATTACAATCCGCCATTGTTTTTGTCCGTTACGATCATCCTTTTTAGGGACTACCCAAATAGGCGAATTATAAGGACTACTGCTGGGCACGATAATTTTCTGTTCCAACATTTCGGAAATTTGCTTGTCCACTTCATCTGAATGGATTTCAGGATAGCGATATAATTTGCTGTATATAGGAATGTCATTATTTGTTATGATTTGGTGTCTTATTTCGTTTGTAAAGGAAAGAGTATCACCTTCTTTATAAAATATGGATTTAAATGAATTTAATAAAAATTTAAGTTTTGAAACATCGTCTTTGCTTAAATGTTTTGCGAAGAGGTTTTTAGGAATTTCAGACATGAAGCGTTCGCTACAAAATACACTCAAAACTTCTTCGTTTTGATGTACAAGATTCGCATATAACTCTTCCTCTTCGTTAAAATATATAGGAATGGTTGCCTTATCTGTTATAAGAGATCGTGTTCTATAGTTTATTATTGGATTAAGGCTAACAAGAATGTTGTTGCCAATCAATCCGTCAAAATAGTCGTGAAACTGAAACTCTAAGAAATTAACGTAATAATTTTTTTCGTTGAATACGTCGAATAGTGGAATTCTTAATTCAACGCTTGCGGTGACATTGCGACCGAGTACTTTTAAAGTGCGATTGCTTGATGGAATTTGCCATTTAGGGTTGCATACGTTTTTGTTCATTATGCTGTACTCTGCACCACAGTCAATAATTAATCTTAGGGTTCGGATTTTAGTTTTTATTGTTATATAGGGTAATCGTTTTCCCGCGTTTCGGAAAAATTTTGACCGTTTTGGTCGTTTCCGTGGCTTTCCTCATTAAGTGTTATATCCATGGCCTCATTAGTATTATTTTGAGATCTATTTCTATTTGACCTTCGGGATTGGTCACTTACCAAGGAATTATTATTGTTATTATTATAGGTTTGACCACTTCTATTGTTATTTTGGTATTGTTGGGATGTATTATTATTTTGTCTTGTTTGATTTTGTTGAGAGGTACTACTTTGTCTACTTTGATTGCTCTGCGCATTAGATTGAGTTGAACCACCATTGTTTCTATTACTTGAAAATGAATTGTTTTGCCTAATATTTCTATTTAATTGAGTATATCTCCCTTGGCTAGAATTTAAATTTTCGCTACGATTTACCTGCGAATAACTTTGAGACTTATTGGGACCATAAGTTTGGTGATCAAGTTCAAGAATCACATTATACGCCTCATTTAGCGACTTTGGGTTTCGGCTGAGCACAATAGATTTTGTGGGCTCAGGAAGATTATGCTTGAAACAATCGAGAGCAATTCTTTTATTAGAATCGATGAGTGTAGGGTCGTTTTGATTTTTAAGCAAAAGAGAGTTATTAATTCTGCTTAGTAAGTTATTAATGTGATTGTAATAATCTTCTATATTTGTTCTAATCCTAGCAGTACGTATCTGATCGATCAAATGATTGACTGATTTTTTTCCCCAAAGCTGTTTTTCAAAATAAGCTTAACCTGATCCCAGTCCTCTACTCTACCATGTTTTTGTAGCTCAATTCTTGCTTTACCTATGATTTTGTCCCTAATAAACCCAGAAAGAATAGATAAAGAAGTAGCATCAAAGGTAGACAAAATAGGTACCAATGAGTCTATTCTGTCTAAAAAATATAAAAGGCAATTGGAATTTCCATTGAATTCTGGAGTTTTACTAATCAGATCTATAACTACCTTAAACTTATCTGCATCGCTGAGACCATCCATGTTGACTTTGTTGACAGGTTATTCTCTTCTAGGATAGATTTGTTAAAGCTGTTTCTTCTTGATTTTTGTAGTTGGCCTCTTTGTTATTTATTTTCAGATTCGTTTGCTTATTATTATTAAATTTTGTTTTTAATTGCTCAATAAATTTTGCGATTGAGTTTTGAGTTACTTATTTTGTTTAATTATTGAAAATAGTTATTTCTGTTGTTTATTTTATTTGATTCTCGCACTGATAATAATTAAATATAGCAAATATTCAGGGGTTTTTTACGGTTTTTACTTTTTTTTTTTTTTTTTTTTTAGACTCGACACTACATATCTAAATGATTTTCAGTTTTTTTGTTTTTTTTTGTAAATACGCTTTTTTCCAGTGTTAAGCTAGTTCTGGAAAACTTGTTAGATTCTTAGTTTGATCATGTATTGTTTGATCGTGTAAGGTGTACTTTTATTTTTAAAAGCTTTTTATGGCTTGGCTTGCACTTTCTTTTCGAACTATTTTGTTTGTTTGCCTTGTGGTGGGAACATAACGGGTTGATGCTTAAGACTCCCGCGTCTTTTTGTGACTACAATTATGTCTTTTTTCTTTTAAATTATGTCTTTTTTTTCAATAATTTTTTGTTTTAACAATTCAACCCGACTTTTACCGACTGCGCCAGTTAAGTGTTTTATTTATCTTTTAAATAAAACCACTTTTTGTTGTATTTTAAATGTAAATAGTTTATTTAATACAAAACGAAAAAAAAAGAACAAGTTAACAATAAGACGGGTGATAGTCGACTGCCCAAAATACTTAAGAACTAACATAGGTATATAAGATTACGATATCACGATTGATCTCTCCAGCATTGTCTTCTTAAGAAGACAATCTTGGAGAGAGCATACGTTCTTAACTTAAATCCACTTCTAGCGTAGGTGCATCGTGCATACGAAGAGAAGTGTTTGGAAATCTCTTATACTTAATGGATAAGAATATAAATACTATCAGTGGAATTTCATTATGTAACTATATCTTCAAATTGTCTGCCAGATTGATACACCTTTATCGTGTTGAAATGTCCTTGTAGCGTACGGCATTAATATTATTTGAAACAAACTGGAGTTCGAATGCACCATTGTCTGAATTGGCACCCCACACCATTATTCCCCCCTTACGGCTATGGTGACGGGTTAAATAGTGTTCCTTCTTTCTTATGTCATGAAAATAGTAGTTGAAACCATCTGGTCTATCCAAATTAAAGA